>NW_020438995.1:1351638-1359386 GCF_000699045.2 Agrilus planipennis | reverse complement strand
ATGCGTCCGCGTGGACAGCTGCTATACAATAATACATTTCCATTTACCTCCTTCTCTATATCCATACAAAATATCTATCAAACAAATAAAATTAAAATTTTCTTTTGAAAGATGAAACCATTCCATCAGTATTTTCTTATGACGTTGTCACGTTCAACTATCGTCAGTAAACCGACTTTACAGACAACCAATTTTTTTACCTGAATTATTTTGATCTTTTCAACTTGAGAGAATTGAAATTAGTAATTGTTAATTTCTGTTATGGATTTCCAGGCAAGTAGTTCAAAGGCCAATTTCTAAACTCTATGTGCTCATCGCAATAATTGCAACTGTTCTGATGTCCACTAAAGCAACGTGAACGGGAAATTCGAACTGTTTTGATTATAATTGCCAACTTCTTTGTGACCGAATCAACGTCAACCTACTGTGACTCTCTCTTGAGAAATTAACTGGGCGATGCTTTTAACAATCAGACCTCAACGAAAGCCCTTAATTAATGTTTCGTGTACAAAGCCTGGACGATGGAGATATCCAAGTGGTCAAGAAGACGCGAATCTAGTAGACCAAAAGGGGTTATTGAGTAGTCGACTAACTGAATTTAATATCGCATCTCTTATTGCTTTTGTAGAAGCGAATAACTGGGTAGATCGTTGAAATTTCTAAAACTACTTGAATGTGTTGAAATTAATCATATGATTCCAGTTAACCCCATAATACATAATGTGCCAACGGCTCTGCTCTAATTATAACTCGTTTACTTTCTGATTTATTTATTTGTATGACATGGAGTTAGTGGAATTAATAGAATCTCTGTAAACACTTTATAATATACCACAAATGGAGCGGTCCATTAGATGGACCTTGTTGGAGCATACGTAATCCTAAAATGTAGCCTTGTACTACAGATGGCGTTTACCGCGCCATTTATGGTATATTATAAAACGCGCTGTTAAGACAGCAGGTAAAAATTGGTCTGTGTTCTATCGAAGCTGTCTGCGACGCGCTGATGAGATCCAACAAGATCGAAATCGCGATCCGTGTTTGGTAGTTTCAACAGAATACATACTACTTCGAATTATTTTATCTGTAGACACTATTTCTGTAAGCACAATTTACTCTATTCTATTGACAATTTTCATATCTCCCTAAATCACCTGACATCTTCCACGTATAGCGCCTTCTAACGTGATGGTCGAATAAAGTATTCGCGACGGTTAAGTTTTGTTTATCGCAAAAGAACCTGTTATTGTACCCACTTTAACTTCACCTATTACTGGGTTGCAGTCTCCTACAACTATTTGGTTTTCCTGCCCTTTCACTAAACTTAACCGCTTTTACGTCTTCATCATTGTAAGATGATGTAGGCATGTAGACCTGCACTAATACCTTTTTTACCGGCTTTGCGTTTAATTTAACCATAATTATCCTATCGTTTTTTTGTAAATAACTTTCTACACTCTCCCCTACTTTCCTACGCATTACAATTCCTACCCCCGAATTACCTTCCACCGATCCTGTACGTATTATTCTAAAGTCTCCACTCCAGAAGTCTCCAGCTTCGGGCCAACGGACTTCACTAATACCTACTATATCTAATTCTAATCTATCCATCTCTACTTTTAAATTTTCTAATTTCCCTACTTGCCTCATTATCCTGACATTCTACGTTCCGACCCGTGAAATATTGCACCTACCGCTATTGCATTTATTGATGACATCCCCCGAAGTAGTCCCGGCCCGGACATCTGAATGGAGGACTAGTTCATGTCCGGATTGCTTTACCTCAGAAGACGCCATCATTTAATATGGGTGGTATGTTTTACTTGGGATATCATAATGTGGTGGTTTCCCGTTGCCTTCCACATCGCAGTATTGTGTATCAGAGTGCCATACCGATCCTGGTGATCTCTGCCACCTTGAGTACTGAAAAAGTTGCTGCCTTCTTTCAGGGACTTGTCTTAGTCTGGTTTCTCTTTAAGAACCCTCTCCCTATTATGGCTGAACTTATGTTCCGGCTCCCTAAATCATCGAAACTCGCAAGCCGATCCACCCACTCAAGTTTGTACAAGAGTTTCGTCAAGGTTCAAGTCCCAAAAAAAAAACCTATCATGAAAGTTTGTACGCAGGGATACAGAAAATTACATAGGATATCTTTTACCTAGAAAAAGGATATTGTTCCCGACGGATAGAAAAATTAGTTTTAAGTGATCGTCGATAATCTTTGACACGTATTTAGGACATCAAAGTTTTCAATATGCGTAAGGTAATTTGCGAAACATTTTATAAATAAGTTATATTTCAATAATTTTATAGAAAAGTTAGTTATAACTATATATTTAAACTGTGTCGCATTACTACTTGGTAAGGATGGCAACAGGACTATTAGTATAGACATATTAATGGAACAAACACAAAATTAATTCGCACCATTTATTAATTTAAAAACGTTTTGTTTTATTGGAGTTTTATGCGAGGCAGTAATTCATCGATTCGTAAAATACACGGGTACATATGGAGGTATTTAGGGTACCTACGGATGTCTACAGTTGAGAAAGCGTGGCGTGTAAAATAATAAGCAGAAACGTTTCAAAAGAGATGGAAGTAAATGCTGTCATAATTTTAACCCCTGTTTCACAAATTAACACTTTCGTACGCATTACCCGGTAACGTGGCAACAACTGCCGACTTTTAGTTTCACGAAATGAGTCGCCGCAGCGTCGAGCAATGCCGTTAGTGCCTCAACTCCGCGGACATAAATCAACTAAATGCACCACGCCATGCCAACAGGAGAAAAATTAAATGTTTAGGGGCATATGTTCATTTAAATATGAAATTGTCATGACATTTTTAACACCTCGCATTTAAAACACTTGTAAAACTTGATTTCAATCAATGTCTTTTATGGAAATTTATAAGAAATTGTAGAACAGAATGGAAGAATGGAATAAAATCGTCGAGAATGTCAAAGCAGATAGCTTAATGAGTGATGAGTGAAGTTTCTAGTCCAATCTAATTCTTACAATTTCCGGCCTGACAAACATTATATTAAGCTTTGCATGCACCGCTAGTCCTGATTTACCCACTAATTACAAACTGTAATACAAATCATAATGCTGATGAAATCTAGGATCAATTGAAATAGCAAAGATCACTTCTTTGTACAGCAATGGAATTCATAAAAATGAAGTTTTACTCAACAATGGAAATGCTTCCACCGAAGTGGAGTCAAATGGTGTTATCTACTCAGGATTTGACATTCACGATTAGTAAGAGCTCTTTTATGAAAAACTGAACTTGATTCGACCAAGGTGATTCATCATAATAAGGTCGTCAGTCCTAAGACTGGTTGGACATGCACATCCACTCCTTCGTATCCAAAACTAGAACAACTCACATTCTTAACTATTTGCGAACAGTAATCTAATCTAGGTCTACCTCCACTCCTATTTCTGCCTTTAATATGTCTCTGACTAGAGCTTCATGCCTGAGAAGGTGTCCTACCAATTATCTCGCCTATTTCTTATTGACTCCTATTCTTTCAAATACCTCTTCATTTCCAACCCTCTCTATTCACGGTATTCTCATCATTCACAGGTAACACCACATTTCAAACGCTTCTAAACTTTTCTTTTCGCTGCGCCCAACCTCTATGTTTCGCACCCGTATAGTGCCGCGCTCTAAACGTACACTTTTAACAATCTTTTTCGAATTTATAAATTAACCGTTCGCGATCTTGACTCAAGGCAACTCGACCTTGCGCTATCATTTGCTTTATATCCCTATATTCCTCCTGACTTATCTAACTTCCTTGAAACCTTAATCTTAATATTCGCTCTTTCCCTACTGTTTCTACTATAGATACTACCTATCTTAATGTAAATACAAATAGTATTTAGAAAAAGATACCTACTTAAAATAAAAAACCAAAATAAGTATTTTGCATATTACATTTATATTTTATGAATTGATAGTTAATATCAATATTGTAGAATGTAGTAACTTTCATGTAAAATCTACCTATGGTTATAGTTAATACCTGACGGCATAAAACAACTGAAATTATTGTTAATATAGGTAATAATATTACTATCTGTGTATTTTTGTTCAATATACATACATACGTTAACACAAGTATGAAACTTTAGGAGCAAATAAAAAGAAAATTTAGCAGCGGCGATCTCCGTTGATTTTGTTCAATTCTGACGGCAATGCTCATTCACATATGCTTTTAGTATTCCAGACAGGCACCCGGACAGTTCCGGTCATCAGACAGCGCCTCCGTTAAACGGCACGTGATTGCGCCTAGCGCTCCTGACGACCTGTCCGTTCAACCGTTTCTCTATAATGTATACGTATCTGTCATGTATGTAACGGGTACAAGCCAATTTGTAAAATTCGGAATTTTAGAAAACGGATAAGCAACTATTACAACGGCACGCTATTTTCGTTGGTGGTCAAATAGATATTCATCCGAATTGTTAAACACGTTTGGTTGCTGGATACGTTTTCACATATAATATAGGTTTTCACATGCTTGAATCAAGTGTCGAATATCGCTTCCCAAAAGGATTGTGGATATCACATCACAGAATTTTAGTCCTTTCAGTTGTATTTTCACATAAATCTTCCGGCACAAAGTTAATGCTGTAAGAAGGATTTTATTTCAGATTTCATAAGAAACGTTGTAATATAGTGGGCCTGATGTTCCGGGGAATTGTCATGGAGTAAGAGTGTTGATTCTGGATGTACGTTTTTCAATGCTTCAAAAATTTCTGAGAGACCTTAATTTATGTACCAGGATGCTGTTTATTCGTTCGTTTATCCGTATAAAAATCCTTAAGGTATTCGTTTGAGATTATAATACAATTCACAAATTAATTACTCACTACATTGCATTCCACCTAAACGTTTGCTTTTCTTGTACCCCATTTCATTGCTAATATCGTTGTGCGGTTATGAATTAAATTCGGTAGAAAATTACTTTTCTTCCACCATTTAAGAAAGCTGAAGTGAAGAAATTATTACAAACATTTTTGTTTACTGTTTGCCTATTTCGTCTTGTCGCCTTAAATGCATGAACAATTGTTTGTAGCTGTTTTGAATTAATTTAGAAACATATCAGAGTCGAACAGACACAAATCCAAAATGAACCATTAAGCTATATGTAGCTAATAAGGGACATGCTGTTATAGGGATTTCCTCGTAGATTCTTCAGGAAAATCCTACCAGAAAAAGTGGTGATACTAAAATTAGGATTGCCTTATGGGTTTTTCATATGGGTCTCAAGGGGCAAACCTATTACATGTAAAAACTTAAATTTAATCTTCCTAATGGGAGTTCGTTGAGGTAAATCCGTTTGAAAATACTCTCAGTAAAATGAAAAGACTTATAATAATAATCCCCTTGCCCAATTATGTCGTTGTTTCAATGAAATCCTTTAAATTTGCAAGGAACCAACAAGTGTACTTCCTGATATTGTTACTATATGACAACTGAAACCAGACGCATCAGGTTGAAGAACAGTAAAACGATTGCAATTTAAAGTATTACTGACTACAAAACAGACCAATAACACAAACTTACTTAAGAGCAAACAAATTTTACAAATAAGTCGTATATGTATATATTGTATTTTATTCATTAATAATAAAGTTCATTTTCAAAAAATTTTTAATGGGGTAGCAATAATTTTTCCCTGCGGGGACCACATACGCCATTCCTGATGATGGACAAATGCAGCAAGGCGATATATGCCCCTTCCTTGCCCCAGGGGGCAACCTAATGGGGCCCGCACGAAGTAGAGTGACTACTCACTTAGGGGCCCTACCTGCACCCCCTAAAAATTCTAGTTGGCTATCACCATAGATAGTAGCTACCACAAATAATAAAGTGTAATATTTATTACATTTAGTAGTCTATCTCGTACATGTTCGTAATCTTGTTAATTAATGGTAAAGGTTTTTTTAATTTTTTAATTCTGTAACCATCAGTATATAAAAATATTAAAAAAAAATACAATTCTGCTAGTATTTATTGATTTATCGTGCATGCAACACAATATTATTCGAATGAGGTAATTTTGTTTGTGAACAAGAAGAAATGTTTTTGAAAAGTATTTGTGTTAAAAACTGATACAATTGAAAAAGTGAAAAAGGCTTTTAAACGATAAAACTGGTCACGTACAGCAGAAACGACTTGCAATCATCCTCGCCGTTATTTTACCTGCGGGTTATCACTGTACATTCTCATAATAAGTTGAAAAAGAAATCTAGGAGAAATTGTACTAAGGCACTGAAATTGTTAGTGGAAATTGGTTTCCTCCAAAGCGATAACATTAAATATAACAGTTCTTTTGAACACAATGTAACAACAAACAGTAATTCAACATAAGTAACAAAAACATTATCTATAAAATTATATTCAATACTTTTTCAAAGTTTTCTTTAGAAAAAGGCACATTTAGTAGGATATATAATATCAAATGAAGTGTCGATAAATTATTATCATACCTGTGTATGTTTTAATAAATTAATACAATTTCAGTTGCTAATTTAACTTAAGCATGTATGTTGTTTAGAAAATGGTAAAACAAAAAAGTTTTGTATGACCATTTCACTGAGATAAATTAAATTATTGTTTACTTAAGGATGTTTNAAGCTTTAGAACAAAGCTTTATCTATCTTACTACAAAATTTCAAACCTCTGTTCCAAATACTAAACTCATGATATCTAGAACCGATAAGCATGTTTTTATTCTACGGCGCGTGTTTTACTGAATCCCCTTAATGAATGTATAGTTGGTACGTGCCGAAGCGTCTTTTATAAAAGATGTAACCGAGAGCACCAAAAAATCAGTAATTGTTTTAAACTTTTGCCTAAAGTTGGTTATAACGATTAATTTTAATTGGGAATTTATTAATACATTGATTTTATTTTGATACATATTGGTTTTATTATGGAACCTTAGAACGTATTCTCTACGATTCCATACTAATTACCATTCCATATTCACGGTTTCTGTATTCGCGGCATATTTATGGAACGTATACCCCGCGAATAAAGAGCTTTTACTGTACAATTGATCGTCTATCCAGGAAGGGGCAAAAGTGACCGTTAAATATGAATGTCATTTCACCGGAATCCTAGTTAGGACGAAACACAGTTGAATGGTATGCGATACCAATTAGAGTCAGCCATCCATCCAGGAAGTGTTAAGAGCGATCGTTTCACTGCCATAGGCAGGTTCGCCAGATATTTTTTAAAAGCAAATAACTCAAATAAATTATTGAAAAAATAGTTTTTTGTATTAGATAACCAAATATGAATGAAGTTTGAGCGTCACTCTTATCAGTTTTTATAGGAAGGAATATGTTTTTGATTCTCTTCAGCAAAAATTTTGAAAAACATCCGGGCTTCACCTAAAGAAGGATTGGTTACATACTAATTAATTAAGCCTCCTGTGGTAATATTTCCGTAGGAATGCGAAACAGATTGAGATGGGCGTAGTTTAGAGATCTAGAAATTTATATTACAGCTTAGCATTCGGGAGAACACCGCCACCGATTCGATTTTGGATTTGTCTCTTTAATTTTATTTTTGATCATTTAGGCAGCAGTATATTTCACAGATTTCGTAGATAATCCTTCACTTTTCTTTTGTTTGTATTTCGTCCGTCATATCTTTCTCTCCCAACAACCACCCACCCAGTCTCACAATTTCTACAAGGAGGAAGAACAGAGTAGCAATCC
>NW_020438995.1:1349409-1351193 GCF_000699045.2 Agrilus planipennis | reverse complement strand
AATACATTGATTTTATTTTGATACATATTGGTTTTATTATGGAACCTTAGAACGTATTCTCTACGATTCCATACTAATTACCATTCCATATTCACGGTTTCTGTATTCGCGGCATATTTATGGAACGTATACCCCGCGAATAAAGAGCTTTTACTGTACAATTGATCGTCTATCCAGGAAGGGGCAAAAGTGACCGTTAAATATGAATGTCATTTCACCGGAATCCTAGTTAGGACGAAACACAGTTGAATGGTATGCGATACCAATTAGAGTCAGCCATCCATCCAGGAAGTGTTAAGAGCGATCGTTTCACTGCCATAGGCAGGTTCGCCAGATATTTTTTAAAAGCAAATAACTCAAATAAATTATTGAAAAAATAGTTTTTTGTATTAGATAACCAAATATGAATGAAGTTTGAGCGTCACTCTTATCAGTTTTTATAGGAAGGAATATGTTTTTGATTCTCTTCAGCAAAAATTTTGAAAAACATCCGGGCTTCACCTAAAGAAGGATTGGTTACATACTAATTAATTAAGCCTCCTGTGGTAATATTTCCGTAGGAATGCGAAACAGATTGAGATGGGCGTAGTTTAGAGATCTAGAAATTTATATTACAGCTTAGCATTCGGGAGAACACCGCCACCGATTCGATTTTGGATTTGTCTCTTTAATTTTATTTTTGATCATTTAGGCAGCAGTATATTTCACAGATTTCGTAGATAATCCTTCACTTTTCTTTTGTTTGTATTTCGTCCGTCATATCTTTCTCTCCCAACAACCACCCACCCAGTCTCACAATTTCTACAAGGAGGAAGAACAGAGCCTTTCGCCTTACCTACACTAGAATGTAGATTAGGGGTACAGAACCAGCATCAGTAGCTGATGGGAATCAAGCACGCGACAGTTTTTTTTCTGATTTGAATGTCGAATATTCGAAGTGTTTCATTTTGATCATTATTATGTTTACACAGTATAAAGCAAATAATTTTCTGACAAAGAGTATAGTATTATTCTTACACCCAGTTTCAATTTCGCCACAGTTTTCTCAAACTTATTGATTGTACGTATTTCGTCAAGAAGGGAGTTTTTTTTATTTGCATCCACTCGACAATAGCCAAGTGCTGTAATCCTTGATTGATGGGTACTAGTTATTCTTGGACAAAAAAGGGTAAGTGACAGTGAAGAGGATTATCGCCCTTTAAAATTTCGGGATGGATCGAGAACGTGTTTTTCTTGAAAATCCATTGGGTAAACCCGAAACAGATGCGAATAAAAATGCAAATTTTGTAGTGCTTAAGTCATGTAGTCAAGTTGAATTTTATGGCCGTTGTATTTCAGAATACAATAAATAATGAATGAATAAAATAGTATAAAAGAAAATATTCTTAAACGAAACTGTCACTCGTTGGAGGCTTATGCATATATATATATATATATATAGTAAGCGAATTAAAAAAAGACATTAAAATACATACGTACCTACTTATAAAAACAATCATTGAGAGCGTGTTTTATATTTTTTTTTTATTCATGAAACTACCCGTTTGTTAAAACAGAATTTGACATTGTGCAGAGATATGCAGTCAGGAAAACAGAAAATTTTCACCTGGAAGCGTTCATTTATGCAACTGAAGTAATGCCTGTATCATTGAATAGAAATAAAAATAAGGTCCTCTCGGAAGATATGTGCAACATATGTATTTTCATCCTAATGTAATTGAAAATTTTTGCTTCATGTGCTCTCACTGCTTCAAATAACGTGCAAAATGATTGTACTCTACTCC
>NW_020438995.1:1211278-1344569 GCF_000699045.2 Agrilus planipennis | reverse complement strand
TTTATTCAAAGTTTTTGGTCAAATTCCAAATTTTCTCTCAAACCGTATACTTTTTTTTAGTATATATAGTATTTATTTACCTCATGATATGCTGCAAAACCTAATTAATCACGAATTTCTAATTTTATGTACTCTTGTCTCCGATTGTACCTCCTAAACATTTTTAATGAAACCAACAGAAATATACTGTTTTTCGGAAATTTTAAAACATGCAGGACAAGACGTTAGGGATCGTATGTTTAGGCTAGTTAGTCATATTTATGAGGTAGGAAAAGTCCCGGAGAACTATAAACGGAGCATGGTTCACCTGTCAAAAATCGAAATTAAAATCGTAAGGAGAAAGATTGAAAAAGTGAAAAAACTATTAGTAACTTGGGTGTAGAAGAAGTAGAGGACGCGGGAGGCCTTTCTACTTTTACGGGTAACAATAGAGATAACGATAGAAAAAGAAAAGAGCACGTATATAGGATTCGTAGATATAGAAAAACCTTTTGAGAATGTTAAATAGGACAAGATGTAAAATATACTAAAAATGTAGGGATGGCATACACCCACAATCAATTCAAAATACAAACCTTCCATTAAGTAATGTTAAAATTTAAATCTATATTATTATTTCAAAAGGCAAACAATGCATTTTCAAAGCACAAACGGTAAAGTTCAAGTACAATTATATATTCCCCATACCTAATAATGTCACTCTTTCTCTTTCCCCTAGTTTACAAAACTTGATTGTATGATGTTACAATGATCCAGTTTTTAGTACCTCTACCTACCTGCAACACATTCCTGTGTCTGTATTTTATTCATTAAGTTCCTGTGATGAATTGAACAACGACGTGTTTCTTCGTCTGAAGCAACTTAAGTAATTTAGCCTTTCTTCTCAGTTTCTAAGAGAATAAAGTTTGCAATTTGCCGAAACTTTCCAGTTTCATTGCTCCATATATCTACGTAAACACTCTTATATGTATCAGAGTTGGAGTGGCGAATTTGAAAAGTTTTTTGGACAGTAATAGACGGTTTAGCAATGCAGTGTTAAGTTTTTGCAAAAAATACTTAGAAAGTCACAATGTGATAAAAATACACAATTAAAATTCGTGTAACATATTTACATAAGATAAAGCTTTCACAGGGCATAGGGAAATATTAATCCTTGTATTTCAAACGCATGGAATATTGGTAGGGTTGATTATTGATTGAATGTTACCTATACTAAGTCCCTACATATAAAAGGGACTATTCTCGTCCGTCATTTTAGATCCATTACAGGCGGGAAGGAACTTATATGAATGTGATAACTTGTTTTGAAGATAATCATCAGTGTTAAAAATGAACCTAGATTTTTCAATCACCTAATACGCCAATCACAAGAGTAAATTAGATGCGTCTAACCCTCTAGACAGCAAGATGTCTACTGATATCCTGGTTGTCGGAGATGTCTTATGATATCGATCGATAATCTTCATCAAATGCGCCCTCTCCCACCCATATGGGACAGAACGACTTAAGGAATCTGCTTGACCGCTACAAAGCACTACTATCTGCTTTTTAATTTATTAAATTTGCGTCATGTATAATGATGATTTTGAAATATTTAATATTTATACCATCTATAGTTTGCTTAAATCAACGAACAAACTATCACCATCATCATAAGGTCGTCAGTTTTAAGACTGGTTGGACACCTACCTCCACTCTTTCCTATCCTGAGCTAAACTTCGCATTTCCCTAAAACTAGAACAACCCACATCCTTAACTATTTGTGAACAGTAATCTAACCTAGGTCTACCTCTACCCCTCCTAACTCCTGTTTCTGCCTCTAATATGTCTCTGACTAGACCTTCATGCCTGAGAAGGTGTCCTACCAACCTATCTCGCCTATTTTTTATTGACTTCCATAGAGTCCTCTGTTCTCCTATTCTTTCCAATACCTCTTCATTTCTAACCTTTTCTACCCACGATATCCTCATCATCCGCCTATAACACCACATTTCGAACGCTTCTAACCTTTTCTTTTCCGCCGCTCCCACTGTCCATGTTTCGCACCCGTACAACGCCGTGCTCCAAACATACACCTTTAACAACCTTTTTCGAATTTCTAAATTAACCGTTCGCGAGCATAGAAGTGACTTCTTTTTATTAAAGGCGACACGACCCTGCGCTATCCTCTGCTTTATATCCCTACTACTCCTTCCATCCTCACTTATCTGACTTCCTAGGTATCTAAAATCAGTCACTTCTTCTAATTTTTCGTCTCCTATCTTTATATTCGCTCTTTCCCTACTTTTTCTTCCCTTGCATACCTTGCTAAAAACTATATAAAATATAAATACTAGGAGAAATTTGTATTTACTTTTACGTTTTTTTTTTTTTTGACTGAGTGGTATCAATCATTTAAGTTTACTGTCGCATTTATCACTAGGATACGCCGCAAAATTTGAATTTTAAATGGCGATCGAAGGGGCTTGTCCCTCAAGACAATCATAATTAAGCAGTTCTAAATGAAATGTAGCGAAAATGCTTCCTTAGTAAGATCGAAATGGGTAAAATTATAGAGACCGCTAGGCACGATTTACATTGAGTAACCAGCACAAAGGGAACACAATACTTACTAATGAATGCGAAGAGGAAAAAGGGAGGACTTGGGTCGCGCCGATAAATGTACTTGTCCAACTGAACAAAGACAGGGTAAAATTTGCGTTTCGTGGAAAATACATGTACATAGTTGTATTTAAACATGATATCCTAGAAATATCAAAAGTTTTGCGAATTACAATAGAAACAGAAATGTTGGGTATGGTATTAACTTCTATAATTTTACGAAACTACTCGAAATCCTTCGAAAATAACTGTGAGCAATATTCACTAATAGTACGGAGAGTTTTTGTTACGTAGATATGCTGGAATCGTAAGAAAATTGGTATTTATTCAGTATTATTATATTATCGTTTAACATTTTCTTGAATTTTCTTATGTTTAACCTAGTTAAATTCTCCCCCTTAGTAAGATTTGGTGCGATATTTTCAGACCTCTCCCGCCATTTTGACATTAAGCAATTCATGGACGCAGTGATGACTAAAGCAAAACAAAGGCCTTCCCAGTCTTGGTATTGGTCTTGGTTTTGTCAAGTACATCTAGTCTTTATCTTGTTAATGTAGTTTTGGTTTTGGTCTTGGTTTTGCGTGTTAAGTCTTGATTTTGTAATGTTTCGTCTTATTGAGTGTCGTATAACGCTTGAATCGCTTTTACTTCCTAGGCGCGCATAAATATGAGTCGCATCACAAATCACAGTTCTTGTGAGTTATAAGCGGTGTTAATTGCAAGCGGAACGACAACGATAGCTATCTCAAATACTTATAGTCGACTGAGATGTCATTTGAAATTTTAAAACTGAAGTATGTTCCTAGATTTTTCATTAGAATCATAGCTCTTGAATTATAAAAGCGATAATATACCGAGGGTGAATAAGGCACCACAGATAATCACTAATATTAATAATCCCAATTCAATAATTGGATTTGTCGAATAAGGTACATTATTTTCATAAAAATATGAAACTACATACACAGTTCACCAGTTTTCAGATACATTTCCTTAAATGTTCAATTTAGTGAAACAACAGACCTCTGCTTCCGTTTTCGTAATTACAGAAGTTCCGCATTCGCTTCCGTATCTGATTCCTCATTTTTATAACAGAAGCATAGAAATCTTATATCTCCTCTTTTTGAAAATCAATATATCGGAACAATAAAACAAGTTAAAAAATGTTATTTGTTGGCTGAACTTGACCGTTTTCAAAACAGAATTGAAATGGAATTGCTCGTTGCAAAGCTGCATGTTGTGCAGGTACCTGCGCCAACTTTCAGCAACCCCTCTGTAACATTGTCGACGTATTTTTATTAACCGTTTATGTTTATGAAGTATTAGCGTAAATGAAGCGTTATAGCCGGCAAAATTTAGTTAATAATAATATTGTCCTTGAGCAAATAACTTTATTATGGTTTAGTGCCTAAACCTAGTTCCTAATATTCCGTATGTTGATATTTTCCAAATTTTATCCTCTTATTAGTTTCTTACTTTTATTTAAAAACTTCCCGGCTTTTAACTCCCTATTAGCCAGTCCTAATAATTTCATTTCCAAAATATTAATACAGTTTTAGCTTTTATTTATTTTGCTTAGTGCTTGTTTAGTGGTGTAAATTTTAACTTAAAAGTGCAATTTTGTTGCCAAAAAGGAATTCCATTTGGGATTATCTTGTTGATATTAACAGTGTATGTGCTAAATGCAAAATTTGTAACAAAATATTCGTGAAAAGGGCGCATGACCACTGCAAAAAAATCATTACACTTCCACTTCCGCATCCGCTTCTGCAAAAATTTACCATTTACTTCTATTTCCATTATGAGACTCTAGGTTTAGACCATTGCCTAGTATTCGGGAGGACGCCGGTTCGATTCCGGGCCCGTCTGCCTTGGTCCAAGTTTTTCTGTGGTTTCCTTGGATCACTTAGGCAGATGCTGAGGCAGTAATACTCCACAGATAATCTTTCATTCTCTTTTGTCTTCATTTCGTCCGATTCAACTTTCTCACCCGAACCACCACCCACCCATTCCCACGATTCCTGAAAGCAGGCTGAAGAGGGCCTTCCGCCCTACCTTCCGGCGTATTCCGGAGGTACTGCCCGCCCACCAGCATTACTGGCTAGTGGGAATGAAACACCCAAAAGTTTTTTTTTATGAGACTTCCGTTGCATCGCTAGTTCGAACTTAAGTTATAATAACTTAAGAAACTTATGATTTTCATAAAACTCAGGATTAATCTCCAATAAAACAATTAGGTGGTTGTTTTTTGATATTTTCCTTGATGCTGTAAAACTCCGTTCGTAATATTGTAACATAGCTACAAAGGTTATGGCGAGAGCAAAAAATACGAAAGGGAAACAGCACGGTAAACAATTTTCTTATTAAATTTTATAAGAACGTGAAGAGTCTTAGGCATTAATCTTTGTAAATGCGGCAGTGATCTCACGTGTGTAACATGCGCCTTCACGGCGAAACTTAAGTGCACTTTAAACTGGAAAATTCTAAAACCCGACGATACAGAACAAGCTGCAGCGGACCTGTTTTTGAGATGGTTCGTTTGGTATCGGTGAAGTTATAGCGAGGAGCCCGTGAAGTGCGAGCACGTCAGCTCAACCCCGGGACTCGCCGACTCTGGATTTGTTTATTTTCGACATAACGAAACCAGCCGAGCATGAAACTCTAGGAACATTTTAATTTTTATTTGCGAGGCTTTTTAAACTTGCAAACTCCAGTTCCGGTAATGAGTTAGAAACAAAGGTGCTCTTGCATAAATTACGGAGAAACTTTACCGTCGTGAACGCGATCTGGCGTAAGTACAAAAATACGTTTCTAGTTCTGCTTTTAAAGTTTAATCGCGAAAGGTAGAAACCAATTAAACGCGGGCTCCTGGACCTTGTTCTCCATCAACGGAATGTGGTCGTTTCCGTTTCTTCCGTCTCGTCTCCGAATTTTCGAGTACAAAAGCCATTCTCTCCCGTTCGCAACGATACCTACTACTCCTACTGCTACCTACTGCCATCCCATTTGCTTATCGTAGCTTCTGGTTGATTGCCGGAGAGCTTAATTACCACCTGTAATTAAAACTTTCGTCGTATCTCTTTCTTCTCCCGTTGACACGGTTGAAAACAGATACTTTCGTCATTGGAACAAACAAAAGACAAATCCTATGCTTATTCTTACTACCCCCTTAAGATATCATTTGAGATTTTCTTATCAGCCTTAAACAAGCTTCTGCAGCAACAATGTATTATGAATTAAAATTCTGCTTATACTGTTTGGACTAAATCTACATCTAAAGATTTTAAAGTTGGTACTTTATGTCTTTATGTGAAACATTAAGCAAATTAATTGTGTAAATAAAAACAGACGTGCGTGTTTCGTATATTTACTTATACTATTCTACCCAATGCACACCACATGATTGCAAGTGGTGGTAGACTCGAGCTTCTCACCGCGTTGTGCACTGTGAAAAAGTTACGAGCTTTTGAGCTGTAGTGTTGTTGGTGGAAGATGAAATTTCGTGTACACAAAGGTTACAAAAGGAATACGTGGAGGAAAAGTTGGAGAACCGAGGGATCTATGAATGTCAATAATGTACAGGAAGAATAGAACGGTAGAACATGTGGGAAATGAAGATAAGACATATTAAAAGAAGCTACAGGAGTAAGGAAGGGTAGGGAATGACCCACATTCTTGTTCGCAAATAGTAAGGGATGTGGGATGTTTAAATAAAATGGAAGCGGTATTGACAAAACGGGATTGTACGAAAATAAATAAAAATAAAACAAAAACACTGATATTCAAGGGAAGAAAAAATAGGGAAAGAGCGAATATAAAGATAAGAGATGAAAAATGATTTTCGGTATCAAGGAAGTCAGATAACTCAGGATGGAAGGAGCAGTAGAGATAGAAAACAGAAGGGAATCAAAACCTGTAAGGTATTTCCCGTTGACCTAAAATTATAAAGCTTAACATTAAGTAATATCTTACAGAACAAGTAAAGAGAAAAATCCGAAAAGCCTATATTTGTAATTTCATCACAAAAAGATGTATTTTTTGTTGTAATATTGCAATTATAGGTTTTGGGGACATTTTGGGAGGAAAAAGACGGAAAAATCTTCGAAGCTCGATTTCCGTGACAGACGAATTATTTGCAAACCTACAAATTTATACCTACAGAACCCTCAGTGCGCGAGTCTTTTATGTAGATATTTATTTATGTCGCAAAAGGTGTGTTTATCAGGTTTTAAGGTATTCACTTTGTGGATGTTCTTACCGCTCAAGGGTAAGAAAGTGTCCTTTCAAAAATTTTTCGTGTACGCTTTTATCATGTGAAAAAATTCCTGTGCTGATTTATGATGAGTCAGTTGAAAAAGAGCGATATTTATTGCCCTCGGGTGGACTGCAGTGAAGCTGCAGTTATAGTGCCAATAACGACGATACTCGGCGAGAATTATTCGGTTTAACTGCTTTTAAAGTCGGGAAGCGTCCTCGTTCTGCTTGCTTTCGAAAGTGCAGAGTGTGTGTCCTGTTTTGTGTTGTGTTTACTTTATTTTATTGCTGCCGTTTTGGCCGTTGATTTCGGTTCGAATTCTGCGCCACGCCGTTACGGCCTCCCCTAACCGCATCTCTCGTTGTTACCACTGCGTCGAAATTTTCCTTGTTGCCAAATCTCTATTACGTTCGACATAAAATTCACGGCTATCAACCTGTTTGTTATTTTCATTACACACAGGAAAATCTACCGCTGAGCGTTAACAAACTATTTCTAATTGTTTATAATAGTTACAATTTATTATTTATGATTTACTGATAAGCAATAAAAAGAATGTAGCCTAGATCACCATTAATGCAGATTGTGTACCACGAAACTCTTCCTGTACTTCTAAAGTTTTGGCAATCAATCAGACTTTTTCCAATGTTAAAATTAACCAATGTATTTAATATCATAAACACTAATATAATAATACCAAAAAGGTATATTTGCAGTTTTAAGGGTAAATCCTTAAAAATGAGGGCGCAAAGAGTACTAGGACCGGTATTGTTAACCGTTTATTGTCCACAACGATTGTTTCGCCGCACGATGGCTTCTTCAGTTGGAAGAAATATTATTTCCAGAAGTATTTAGTAGACATCTGCAAATCTGACAGCGTAGGTGTTGCGTCTCTACATGTCATGTATTTTGAATCAAATATGTCCAACGCATCCATCATTTATACAATGTGACCAACTGAGCTGTATATTATACACAACTTTCTTTTATCGCCATTTTATTTCGGTGTTACAAATGTCAATTTATCCGTAGAAATTAAATATTGAAGAAACTGCAAGTTTTTTGTACAATATTTTCACTTGCACAAGTTCTTCAATTATTAAAACGTATACAAATTAATTATTTACTGCGAAAATGTTGAGAAAATTGTGCTTCATTTTCGGTAGAAAGGTAGTCCTGCACCGGATTAGGTATCTTTAATTTAACTAGAATATGACAATAAATAAACTGTCATGCTGACCATCAAGAAAATGAAAGGATTTGATTAGATCAACCCTCACTTTGTTTGTGTTATCTTTTCCTACTGTCACTTTATGATCGTAGCATTTCCGTTGAAGAGGAAGTAGAAGAAGAATCAGCCCGGCCTACGCACCTGTCGCGATCCCACATTCTTACTACTGAACTATTGACACTCTAATATCTTGTTAATTAAGGAATAAAAGTAAATATGATTGAAAATTTCAAGGATGTTAAAAATCGAAAAGTAGAGTTCGGCTAGGTAGTAGGAGGCTGGGGTATAGCTAGCGATCGTTCTGTTGCACTAGGAACTATTCTGGACAATAACAAGTGATAAATTGAAAAAGTGGAAAAGAATATTGAAATTAAATGAAGAAAAAGACACATTCAAACTCATAAAAATTAATGTACAAATTCGGCAACTGTGGATTCGTTGTTGGTGTTTGGAGACCGTTTGACATCATCTGTACTCGCCTCGAGCTCTATTGTTGGCTCTCGTTGCTCAATCAACTACTGCACCACCGCAACAGTTGCTTACTGAATGTAGATTAGTTGCTGTTCCTGAACTAACAAGTCTAAGGTTTATTCTCATATGATTCACCCAACTAAGGACAAATACAAGACAATATTGGCAAATTCGTTATACTATCTTGCATTTTTATTGGAACAAAGTTCCTTATGGCACGTTATGCTTTAGGCACTTGACGAATGAGAGCTACGCAGAAAAAAGTGTAAAATTTTGTCCATTACGAAATAGGGAGTTTTTGCTATAATAGTATAAGAGAAAATTCTAATATATTTTAAAGAACTATAAACAATTGATGTTTCCGTTTAATTTTAATATTTTCTTTAGTCGTTAGAGGTAGATTTCCTTATCATTATTCAACCTATTTCAAATTATTATATTGGAAATTTCAATAATTTCAAATGTCTACAAGTTACCAATAACGACCACTTTTGTTAATTTTATTATCGATGCTTTTCAATTGATGCAGATTCATACCTTGTTGGGGTTTCCCCTTATTGGCTTCTGGCTTTTATTCTTTTGTTGGATACAAGATATTGGCACTGGCAACAGAACAATTTTTGATTTTGTCACATAATTTAGAGTTAGTTACGTTTTGTCCTTCTCGTTAACTTGCGTTTCTTCGTTGTGTCTGTAGTTGTCATCTGTTATTTCATAGTTAATAATTCGTTTGTAAATAAAGTCTGTGTATAGTTTTTTATATCGAGTTTCATTCTTTCCGCTAAAACCACATCTTCAGAAAATACTGCTCGTGATTTCACGGAAAATAATAACATTTACTATTTTTTGGTCCTGTTGACTTAAACTGTTTTGATTTAGTTTTTTCTTAACTCATTTTTGATTTTATTCAATTAAAACAATAACAAATAATTATGTATATCCCAGTTAAATTAAATTTTAAATACAATAATAGAAGTAATTTTTATCGCGTGTACTTCTTTCAGGCAGTCCATTAAAAGCTGCCTTTTTAGTTTCTGCTTACTTATCTTATCGTTCTAGACAAGCCTTTTATGNATTATTAATAAATTCGAGATCGAACCCATTTTTCAGAGCCCTTTTTTTAATGATATCGATTTCCTTTAAACAATTTTCGCTATCCGTTAGTATAGTAAAATAATAGATTACCTATGTATGGTATCGTCAATTTACGAGTAAATTCACAAATTATAAAACTATGAAATTCCAATTAATTATCATAATTTAGCCAAGCTGGGTGTGTTTACCAGGCCGCTTTGGTAGAGTCTATAGAATTAAAAAGATAATAGAGAAAACGATGACGATTGCAAATTGCAAGTTTAATTTTAATAAATTTACATATGCATAACTTGATTTTGGTAAAACTGTATCTGTCGGTTAATGTTCGAGAATGTAGTGCGCTAACTTTTTACTATGTAAATCAGTGACGGCAAAGGTAAAAGCCACCGTCACTAGTTATTTCTGCAAACAATTTTCACGCATAAATTTAAATTTTTAATAAAATACCGAGCGCTTTAATTAAAATAAATTTGTTACATTCTAATTTTATACTCCACACAAGGTGCGTAGATATAAATAACACTGATTGTTATGCTTAAAAGTCAATAGCAATAGTACAAGCTGGTTACATCTGGAGCTACAAGGCAGCTGTAGGCTGGATTAGGGCTGTCATCCGTCTGGGATTCCCCGGATTTGTCCTAGTTTGGAGGACGTCCGGCAGGGGTTTCTAAAAAGGGTATAACCCGAACACTTTTGTTTGTTTTTTTTTCAGCCAAATCGTTTCAGCCGTTCTTGAGTTATAAATAGTGTAACTAAAACGACCTTATTTTATATATATATATATAGATCAATTATGAGCCAAATACATCCGACTATGATTATTGACGGTTCAGTTGTGAATTTATATCTTTGTTTATTAGGCGACGTTTCGACGCTCTCTGCTAGGTCATTTTCAAGCCTGTATTGAGTAAAACAAGAGAAAAAAGAACATTGTACAAAAAGAGTTCGTAAAAGTTACAATACAATAAAATTAAAAAATAACAATCACATACCAACTCAGCAATTCTTTGTTGAGAAGACAATCTTGGAAACACTAACTATGTAATTATCAAAAAGTCGAAAAATTTCTGCACTAATTACTACACATACAAATGACCACGTGTTTGGCAGAGTAGTTATAAAACTAAAAACAAAAACAGAATTAGGGCTATTAGGCAGAGGTCGAAGGCGCGCGCGACGACCTGTGCGATGAGCGCCGACAGCGTTTTCGCTCCAACAATCCTAAATACGTGGCGCTCAAACCATCTACGAGGGTGGATTGATAAGTTTCCGGCCTGACCAAGAAAAACAAGGTTTTTAAAAATTTTTTTTTTTTATTTCTCAACATAATCTCCTCCAAGGCTGATACATTTCTCATAGCGGTGTTCCAGTCTATTAATGCCATCTCTATAGACTGATTCGTCAAGCTCCTCAAAATAACCATTTACAGCTTCGATTACTTCTTCATTGTCCGCAAATCTCTTACCGCCAAGCCATTTTTTGAGATTAGGGAACAGAAAATAGTCACTCGGGGCTAGGTCTGGAGAGTAAGGAGGGTGCGGCATCAATTCAAACTTTAGATCGTTGATTTTAGCCGTCGCAACGATTGACGTGTGCGCTGGTGCGTTATCGTGATGAAACAAGATTTTTTTCTTCGCCAGATGAGGTCGTTTAATTTTCACCTCGTGGCTCAAACGTTGCAATAAGTCTGCGTAGTATTGACCAGTGATAGTATTACCCTTTGCAAGGTAATCAATGTATATAATACCTCTTGCATCCCAAAAAACAGTAGCCATAACCTTGTTCGCCGAAAAAATTGTTTTTGCCTTCTTTGGAGTTGGTTCCCCTGGTCCAATCCACTGTTTAGACTGTTCTTTGGTTTCAGGAGTGTAGTGGTGGACCCACGTTTCGTCAACGGTTACGAATCGACGCAAAAATTCGCTTGGATTACGCTTATACAATGACAAATTTGCGGTAGAAATGTTTTTTCGAATCAATTTTTGGTCGACTGTTAGCAAACGCGGCACCCATCTTGCACAGAGCTTTTCCATATGCAAATGTTGGTGCAAAATATGTTGCACACGTTCATATGACATCTTACAGGTCTCAGCTATCTCACGCACTTTCAATCTGCGGTCTCCCAGCACTATTTGATGAATTTTTTCGATCATATCTGGAGTTGTGACCTCAACGGGGCGTCCTGAGCGAGGCCCATCAGAGGTGCTCACACGACCCTTTTTAAACTCGGAAACCCACTGCTTAACGGTTGAATATGACGGGGAGGATGTCCCCAGTGTTGAGTCCATCTCTTTTTTAATTTCCTTCGGCGTTAACCCCTTCAAATAAAAGTATTTGATGACAGCACGATTTTCCTGCTTTTCCATTTTTACGAAAACCACAGAGGCGTCTTGTTCAGCGTGCTGTCAAACCTACACTAGCAAGGAGATCGGGCTGAAACTATAGCTACAAGCTATCCAAGGATGGTACTATAGAATGTCACCTCAAGGTAGGCCTAGTGGCGTCATCTCTTGGTTAGGCCGGAAACTTATCAATCCACCCTCGTACATCTGATCTTTCATTTACCCGTTTGGAGTTTTTACAATGCTAATCATTTCTCTAATTATGCGTTTTTTGTAGCGCTATTTATTATTAGTATTTTGTAGAATACTATTGACCCCATCAGGATTTTCGTAAGTGACCCACGGAACCTACAGAGAAACGCAAACCAAGGAAGTGGACACGGAATCAAACCGCCGCGGCTCGACGCTAGTCTACTACTCTCTGTGGAATAATTGTTTTATCACATTTCCTTTTCTTATTTTTGTGCTCCTTAGGCATATTTTGGAGTTTCTACATGTTTAGCCTATAAAAACATTTGGGCAAGATCTGTATGCTAATATGTCATAAATCCTTGAAATAATCCTTTATTAGACACCGTTATTAATAGTTTTGAAAGCATAATTCGAAATGTTTTCTTAAGGACGATGTTACAGTATCTAATTTAAGTAATTATCATATTTTTAGTTCTGAAGCACGGTATGGTCATTATAAATTAATTTAATTGCATTTTTTATTTGTTTTTATATTATTAATAAATTCGAGATCGAACCCATTTTTCAGAGCCCTTTTTTTAATGATATCGATTTCCTTTAAACAATTTTCGCTATCCGTTAGTATAGTAAAATAATAGATTACCTATGTATGGTATCGTCAATTTACGAGTAAATTCACAAATTATAAAACTATGAAATTCCAATTAATTATCATAATTTAGCCAAGCTGGGTGTGTTTACCAGGCCGCTTTGGTAGAGTCTATAGAATTAAAAAGATAATAGAGAAAACGATGACGATTGCAAATTGCAAGTTTAATTTTAATAAATTTACATATGCATAACTTGATTTTGGTAAAACTGTATCTGTCGGTTAATGTTCGAGAATGTAGTGCGCTAACTTTTTACTATGTAAATCAGTGACGGCAAAGGTAAAAGCCACCGTCACTAGTTATTTCTGCAAACAATTTTCACGCATAAATTTAAATTTTTAATAAAATACCGAGCGCTTTAATTAAAATAAATTTGTTACATTCTAATTTTATACTCCACACAAGGTGCGTAGATATAAATAACACTGATTGTTATGCTTAAAAGTCAATAGCAATAGTACAAGCTGGTTACATCTGGAGCTACAAGGCAGCTGTAGGCTGGATTAGGGCTGTCATCCGTCTGGGATTCCCCGGATTTGTCCTAGTTTGGAGGACGTCCGGCAGGGGTTTCTAAAAAGGGTATAACCCGAACACTTTTGTTTGTTTTTTTTTCAGCCAAATCGTTTCAGCCGTTCTTGAGTTATAAATAGTGTAACTAAAACGACCTTATTTTATATATATATATATAGATCAATTATGAGCCAAATACATCCGACTATGATTATTGACGGTTCCAGACTGAATCGTAAACTGAGTCAGATGATTATGTAGATTTTACCAGACCGAGATCGGGCCGCCGACGAACCGTGATCGACCTTATAGTGTGGATCCAGCCTTAGGAACGCTAGGTGTGAGTTGCCGTAGTGGTCATGGTGCAATGGAACTAATGACGCAAGGGTTTGTGGTAACAACGAGGTACGTGGACGATGCGACATTTACGAATTCACTGGACCGTTCGATAAATGGTATTCGTAGTTTGACTATTTAACCGTGACGAATAGGCGAAGCTAATGACAATAATTAGATCGTTTCGTGGGTTCAGGGGTAAATGGTTGTACCACCGGTACCAACGTGTCGGTGCTCGGCGTACACAGGTGACCGAAGTGAGCGAATAATCGCAATCAGTCGGTTTCCTGCTGCTGGACACGTTGATCGTAGTACGTTACAGCGCGGCCGTGAGTATCTATATTCTAACTTACGGCTACGAATTTTAATCCTCGTTTAAATGCAAATTGGCTTGCCAGGTAGTACGAAACGTTCCATCGCATGAGGATAATAGGATGCTCAACGGAATAGTGTAGCTAATCTGTCATCTTCCGAGCATTGCTTCTCATTCTAATATTAGATAGAATCAATGCGCAATCAGAAGTGAGACAAGACTTGAGCGATGTGGGCCATCGACTTGACGGGCTTTTCATCTCTTAGGTTTATGCAGTTTCGATTCATATTACAGAATTAACCCTTCACAAAGTCTAATTCATTCGCCTTAGTCATTGTAAGGCTAGCGAAATGTCGCTAGTGAGATATGCTTGCTACTGGTGAAAATATTGTAGCGAAATAACAATAAACTAATGAATTGTTTTACAGCTTTGGTTATAAAATTTATTATTCATAAAATGAGAATATTTCTTTTTTACCGATTATAAAGTTATCTCTAAAGTGCCTTTCTTCATAATTGAATACATCAGCTAGTAGGGTCACCTACTTAAGTTACTGCATTATCTTTTGATTTAAACTAATTTACATTCTTAAGATGTAATATTATTAATATAATAGCCATTTAAGTGTAACAACTTATCACTTACCTACATCATAAAGCAGAAAGGTGGAGTTGTCCTTTTCTTGAATGTCGTAGCCACTTACAGTATCTTTAACGAAAAAAAAGAAAAGAATTAATTATGTGTCACTTAAAAATTAATATACTTTGAAGTAAACCTTCTTATGGAATGTTGGTGTCAGCCACCAAATAAAAAAAATGCGTTGCACAACTACAGGGTGCCTCTGAAATAAGTAGTAAAATTTGGAGGATGTTAACTGGATGCAATAAAGAATCGCATGGTGAGTAAGGTAGCCTGGTTATCGGTAAGAAAACCAGGAGAAGAAGCCGGTCCTGAGCGTGATAAAGTAAATATCAACAGCTTAACACTACTATGCAACTACACTTTTATATGAAAATACTTTTTCATACAATACCTGCCAAAAGTTTTGTTCAATCATGAATAGTAGTGCGAGTCGAAAACGAGCGTTAAAGCCTTTAATATGTCTTCAAATATAAACATCTTCTTGACATTTTCAGCAGTAAATGGTACCAATAACAGCACATTTGAGCAATGCAATTGTAGTGGATAAAATGGTCAATTTTTCCTTGCAGTACTGTACGGATTATACGATCCTCACCGGTTAAGAGTTTAGCCGAGAGTTGTCTCCTTCTTTTTCTGGTATAGTGCTGTTCTTTTCTACTTTGCGCCGGTCAAACTGAAGGTCACATCGCTACAGAAAGTAAACTAAGTATATGTTATGACTAAATTCAATAATATCTTCTCCAATTTCGCTAATATTTTAAAAGTCAAAAGTTGTTTTAAAAAAATGCCGCATCAATTCGCAAGCCATAAAAAATTTCAATTAACCATGGGAATTTTACAATTTCGCTGACATTCAACAATACCGTTGGGCATAAGAAAAACGAGAAAGAAAATCAATCGCGATACGAAACGTACTATCGATCAAAGTAGTTTGGAGTAAGGATGGAAAAACTGCTTTTAGAAAAACAAACATTTACTTTCAGGCAATTAGGTAGACGTTCGATTACCTTTTTTTATCGCATGTGTACGTTCTTGCGTCTTGAATTTTACGACCGACATAATGTTTCATCCCGAAAATCAAATAAAACTAAACTAATGGAAACATAACCATAATTTGCCACGAAACGCGCGCTCGTGTCTAACAACTTTAGCGCCCGGATCAACATTAACACTCATTAAAAGGATAAACGGGGAATACACACAAATCTAATTACCGTTAAAAGGAATTGCTGCTGTTTGTAGCTGCCACTTTGACGGCTTGTATTCCCTACACAACACGTACCCATTCATAACTGGCAAACACTAATTTTCAAAGCAAACAGAAGAGAGAGATAAACTGAAAATTAAAAATGACGCACCGTGTTAGAACATGCTGTTTTCATTTGATAATAACATACTGTGAAGAAAGTAAGAAATTTTCAAGTAACGTTTATGCTGATGAGACCAAATAAAATCGAAATTGCGATGTGATTGTTTCTGATCAAGTACTAAATCCATTTTTATTAATTTAATTAACGTATGTACATATATACATATCACTATAGATCTGCAAAATGGTTTTTTAAAAGTATTTAAATACAAAATGCAAATCGTTTTTTAATTTTTAATTTCAAANTTTTTCAGGGGCAGTAAAGTCAGGGCTGGATCGAAATAAGTAAAGAATTCCAACTAACTCGTAATAAAGTAACCCTTTCACTACCTGACAGGTACCAAGTAATGATATCGTTAGAGATGTGCAAAATGGTTTTTTAAAACTAGTTAAATATAAAATGCGAATACTTTTTTAATCTGTTATTTCAAATGTAAAGTACAAAATAGAATTCCCTTTCATATTTGAAATTTTAAATGTAAAATACGTATTTTCAAAATTTTTTCAGATAAATACTTTTTTACTATTTAATTTCCTACATTCACTTAAGTATAAAATATTTTTTAAGAAAACCTTGCAGGCATTTTCTCATTTTTTAAATATTGGAGTTTTTAGGTTTTATGGTCAACTGGTTGACCAGTCAGCGTGGAAACCCCAATAGTTAACGAGTAAGCAGATGTTTAGCAAGCATCAGAAAGTTAAGAGTGTAACTAATGCCAAAATCTATTGTAGAAAATAGATAATTGCAGGTTTAGTGTACTTCGTTTACTTTCTGTAGCGATTTGGCCTTCAGTTTGACCGGCGCAAAGTAGAAAAGAACAGCACTAGGCCAGAAAAGGAAGGGGACAACTCTCGGCCAAACTCTTAACCAGTGAGGAGCGTATAATCTCTACAGTATTGCACAGAAAAATTGACCATTTTATCCACTACAATAGCATTGCTCAAATGTACTGTTATTTTGTACTATTTACTACTGAAAATTTCGACGAGACGTTTACTTATATTTGAAGACATATTAAAGGCTTTAACGCTTGTTTTCGACTCGCACTACTATTCATGACTGAACAAAACTTTCGGCAGGTACTGTATGAAAAAAATATGTTTAATGAACAAGAGTCGAGAGTATAATGAGCTTTTTTCTCCCTACCTACGATTTTGCCAGCGCGCATCCAAGACATTGGAAGGGGCACATCGCTAGAGAAAGTAAATGAAGTATAACATTTGTTAAACGAAATATAGTCGTTTAAAAGACATCGTATTTAATGTCGATTATGCTGCTTTTATATTCTGTAAAAAGCACAAAATTAAAAAAAAAATACAAACATTTTGTCATTACAGTTATTGCCGAAAATATGAAACGTTGATGAAGACTATTCCGGAATACCTATTACGTGTATCCAATAACCGGGTATTTCTGTCATGTTTTGCCGAATCGCAAATTGGATAACAAGGATTGTTAAATTACTCTGCAGAGAAGTGAAAGCAATCGAAGTAAATTGAGTCGTCATATGCTGAAACTTTTATCCATGTATGACTGAGATACGTGTGTATATAAACGTAGATACATACAGAGATGCTCACGGAGCACCTCTTATTTCTCCGATTTAGTATTCTCAAAGAGAGGTCCAAAGCGATGCGAATCGGAAGATATATTAGGAGCTCGGTGGCCGTTCCTCTATACTCACTGCTTGGAACTATATGTATGCAAATATTTCGGTCGAGTGGGGAGTTGGCTCCGAAGCTGGCCCCAACCACCAGCTACTAACTACTACAACGTACTACAATTGTGTCTTACTTGTTACTGTTTCAATTCGCTATGTAAATCGCGGCTGTCACCACCTTTGCCTGCAGCGCATACATGTAAATAACCGCAAATTGCATTGTAATTGCGTTGCGAACTACAGACTGAGTAAAATAATTCGCATGATATAAACCGGCCGAGATGCGACGGCACCAGACTATACTGCGCAAGGTGCAATTTCGAAAGCAATTCCGACGAACAACTTAAACAGTTACCGTAATTGCTTGCTTATCTTATCTCACGAACGCCCGCCTGCTGCACGACGAGCGGCTCCTTCATCTTACTAAATAACTATTCGCGATGGTCCTTCGAGCCGGATAAGTACGTATTATAAGTTACTTCTTGCGCTGCACTCGTTGAATAAGAGTGGATCATGTACATTTAAAAGAATGTTTTTATGCGAATGTCAAGTTTCGGTATGTAGAAAATTAGTTATGACGGCTAAAAGAAACATCAACTGTGTATAACCAAGAATATGCGAGACATATGTATATTAAACAATTTTATTTTATGTACAAAATGAGCTTAAAAGATTCCAGAAATTTTTTCTTAAAAATCTTTAGGTTTTCTTTACACTTTTTTTTAACTCACTAACCAACCAACGACTAAAGTCGGTAAATGTCTAGACGATGTTCCCCACCTCCGAAGGGGTTGTGGGTGGGTGGGATCGAAAGAGCAGGTCTCCCCCACCACTGTACCATAAAAAATTCGTGGTGGTCTCACCCCCATAAAAAGTTATGGGGGTTAGATGGGGGTGGGGGTAGGGGGGATCGAAAGAGGGTGGTCGTCTGAGTAAAACCCCATAAAAAATTTGCGGCGGTCTCACCCTCATAAAAAGTTATGGGGGTTGAAAGTTGATTATTTTGACAATTTTCATACACCATAATTCAAATAAAATTCAATAAAAAAAATATTTTCAAGCGTGTGGAGGTGGGGGATCGAAAGAGGGTGGTCACTTGTACACGATAACCTAACCTANGGGTGGAGGTGGGGGATCGAAAGAGGGTGGTCACTTGAACAAAACCCGATAACCTAACCTAACCTACCCTATTGATAAAGATATTTAAATAATGTTTTATATAACTTTCGCAATATTTTCATGTATTTTCCATTAGTTTTACCTCTGAATATTGTTTAAGAATGACTATATAAATATTTACATGCCTAGAAATTTATAAAAATTGGCATATTTATTAACTTTGAACCCCTATAACTTTTATGGGGGTGAGACCGCCACGAACTTCTTATGGTACAGTGGTGGGGGAGACCTCCTCTCTCGATCCCATTCCCACCCCCGAAGGGGGTGAGGACCATCATCTAGACAAATGGAATCATGGATAAACCTGACTAATAGAAAAATGGAAAAAATTGTAAAACATTTGTCCTATTTTCATCGAGTGTCAAATTTTAACCGGCACTCTTATGCAAATTCTGAACTATCTACATCCCTTTATGCTCTCAGACTTTTTTGAAGAAAATGGTCCGACCCGTTTCGCTCCTATATAACTTTACATTCTTCCGCTGAAGTTTGTTTTTCTTTTAAAAGAAAAAATGCAATTCTAGAAATCCCTAAAGACATGCTAATATTTTGTATATTATTCTAAATTGTTTTTTTTAATGACATATATAGTATACGCCTTTAACTGTCACAGTTTATATTAAGAACAACTGCAAATTTAAGGGAGAAAAAATTGTCAACGATTCTATTTTCAGGCAACAATTCCTTTTTCGCTTGTTTCCATTTGGCGGTTCGTTGTCGACTCTGGTGCATAGTGGGCTTGACGAATTGGTGTCTCTAGAGGACAACCAAACGAGCAGTTGCCCCGGAAGTCCAACTTTATGCAGTATTTGTCTTTCGCAGGAAGTGCATGACGTGAAAAGCGAGTCAGCGTTGTAGTCGTCAGGGGGTGTACCGTGTACCTACGTCTACTTTGTCGTCGGGTACCGGTGTCGCCGTCACGTCGTTGGCTGGCAGCAAATCTCGTCAGTGAGCGAAAAGGCCGACTGGAACGGCGTAAAGCAAACATGACGATATAATAAGCTTAATTAAACACAGAGACGGCGTCATATTGGAATTAAATTATAAGTAACTACGCAATTATGTAGACGGTTGCGCTTTCCATGCAAATTCAGACGTTGTTTCACGCTACAATTACTTTCTTCGGAACGTCAAAGCGAAAGTAAACTTGTAGTTGTACGCGAGAACAGTTGGCTGCCTAGAATCTAGATCACTCATACATTTCTTGCTTCACTCTATCGCTGCTACACTAGCAACACGAACGTAATTTCTCACAATCACAGTTCTGATCACGACGAAACGGTATATCTAGTGATTAAATTTTGGGTGCAGTCCTACTTCCTACTGTCCCATTTCATACCGCGAAAATATTTCGCCTGTTTTATTACCACTTCGTGCTGCAGCCTAATATAACATAATTTTATCAATAATTTTGTACCGCTAAAAGTACAGTGTAAACTCTTTATAACGTCACTTGATTTAACGACAAACTCCTTAAAACGTCGAAATTGCTTGACTTTGGTTGGTTTACATTTTTTTCTNTTTACTAAATCTTCTACTACATCAAGTTATACTAAATTAATAATTATTGGTAACTTCGATTTTAAGTTAGTGTTAAGAAATAACTGTAAAGAAAATAAATAAAGTAGTGCTACCAACAACAGTTTCAATTCTCTGCTGATAACCAGAAGTCCATTACACTTGTCAAGCACTTGCTTATCTTTAAATACCTGTGCTATAATAACATAAAATAATTGACTAATTAAGAAATACGTCATAAAATAAGTCGCAAATAATGTTATAAAAGCTAGTTTAGGTTTACCTTGTAAACACGTATTTAGATAAAGTTCGAAATATAATTAAACTAAATCCTATTTACACGTTGGAAAGAAATAGCAAAAGTGGAGATACAATTTTGAGTTGTTTTTAAGAGAGTTAGATCGAAGTAGACAAGTAGTTCAAGAGCAAAACTATAAGAAGCCTTATTAATACGCTTTGCATTTTGCAAGAAATAAAACAAAGTTTATTAATTATAAATAGTGGTTAATATGCAATATTAACGTGAAAATTCAGTTTCGATTTTCCATCCACTACAAATTTCTTCAGGTTCGATTCCCGGTGGGGGTGTGACAACACCCTCTCCAGTCTCTCAGAGTCTTTCAGAGTCTCTGAGAGCGTCTCTCACAGTCTCTCAGCTATTACCTAGGTGTTTTTATGGATCTCTCACAGTCTCTGTATGAGAGACTCGAACGATAAAATTGTTAATTCAGAGATTAGAGTCTCTTAGAGAGACTGAATGAATAAAACTGAAAAATTGAGAGACTCGAGTTTCTAGTAGAAAGACTGGGATCTCTGAAATATGTTGAACTTCGAAAATTTTAACCATGTCTATCGAGACACAGCTTATTGAGAGATTCGAGTCTCTCGTTCAGAGACTGAATATTTTTATCTCGGGCGGCAACAAAAATATTTTTCCTGATTAACCTGAGGAAGTTTGTAGTGGATGGAAAATCGAAAATGAATTTTCACATTAATATTACAAAGTTTATTGTGGTAAAACGAGTAAATTAAGAAAGTTATTTCGAGATATTAAATACTATATTAATGTTTTTGTTGGTATATCAAAATTTTTTAAAAGATTGAAATCGTTTGGTTTTCTGCTTTCATTTGTTTTGTTAAGTTGATTGAGACAATAAATTATTACGATTCTTGAAAACAATTGGTTTCGTATAACAGTTATTAAGTTTTATTTAAGTTCTTTCAGAAAATACAATTGGAATCCATTAAAAAATTGCCAATCGAAATTTTTACGAGTATCGGCAACGGAACATTAACTCGTGAGTTTAGAAATCATTTTGTAGATTTAGGAGCAATTAAAAGTTTCGTATTTTTACGGCTTTCTGTCTAGGTACCGGGGATCATAAAAAATTTAATTTATAAGGGTTGTTTTGACGGACAGATTCACTTGCTTGAATTTAAAGTCGTTTTACGAGCAAAGGGCTCTGTTATTACATCTTCATCATCACCAAAAGCTCTAATCAGTAGAAGTGACGAAGTAAAGGTAACAAAGAAAAATAACTTTAAAAGTAAAGCAGCTATGTGTCTAAATACAAAAGAAAAAATTTAGTTTAGTATTAAACACCCTTTTTTTTTGGAGGAAATGCTTTTAGTGTTTCTTAAATAAACATTTTGTTTGATCCGGTGATGCCGGATAACTCGAAGTTTTCGTGTCACATCGCAGTTCGAGTTAACGAAGTTCGACTGTATATAGGTAAAATACCCATAAGGTACAATCATTGAAAGCTGAATTCTAAACTGAAAAACTTGGCTTCAAATATGTACCTACACAACAAAATATACAAGTATTCAGATATAAAAAAATTAAGGTTTAGCTTCAAGAACGCAACAAATTACTTTTGTAATTCGAGCTTTATTTTTCAATAATGCCACAGGCTAAAACTTATCCGTATGAGATCTTTCATTTTCATAAAATCCCCATTTTATTTGTTGTGTCTGGAAATTGTTTCATATTAAATTCATGAGCCGCTTTGAAAAACAGTTCATGTACACTGAAATATTACAACTTACATTAAAATTTCATCGCAAACCTGTTAGGTTAATCAAATTTGAAAACTAATTTTGTGGGATTGTACAAAAATAAATCAAGAATGATTAGAAATTATCGAGATTACAACGGAAAAAATTCTTTTAATAATATATCTATACTACGTATTTCAAACAACTTAATGTTGATATGATTATTTAATCAATCAACGAATAGATATACAGAGGCAAAAGATTAGTTCGCTTAGGTTTGCAGATGATATAGCAATATTAGCATCTAGCAAGGAGGAGTTAGAGATAGCTTTTAATGAAATGGATGCTGTATTGATAAAACAGTACTGTATGAAAATAAATAAAAGTAAAACAAAAATACTGGTATGCAAGGGTAGCAGACGAAAAATTAGAAGTGGCCGATTTTAGGTATCTAGGAAGTCAAACGAGTTAGGATAAAAGGAGTAGTAGGGATATAAAGCAGAGGATAGTTCAGGGTCGAATCGCCTTCAATAAAAAGAAGTCACTTCTATGCTCGCGAACGGTTAATTCAGAAATTCGAAAAAGGTTGTTAGGGTGTGAAACATAGACAGTAGGCGCAGCGGAAAAGAAATAGTTAGAACCGTTCGAAATGTGGTGTTACAGGCGAATGATGAGGATACCGTGGATAGAGAAGGTTAGAAATGAAAGAATAGGAGAACAGAGGACTCTATGGAAGTCAATAAAAATAGGCGAGATAGGTAGGTAGGACACCTTCTCAGTCATAAAGGTCTAGTTAGAGACATATTAGAGGCAGAAACGGGAGTTAGGAGGGGTAGAGGTAGACCTAGATTAAATTAGTGTTCGCAAATTGTGAAGGATGTGGGTTGTTCTAGTTTTAAGGAAATGCGAAGATTAGCTCAGCATAGGAAAGAGTGGAGATGAGTGTCCAACCAGTCTTAGGACTGACGACCTTATGATGATGATGATGATGATGAAGTACTTTAAGCATTAGACAAAGCCTTACAAAGGCATTCCAAATTAATTTAACATTAAATAATTAGCCATAGAAACGTGTCATAAATAAGTTTAATAATTATCCGTCAGAAAACTAAACGAGTTCACGATTCTTAAATAGATACTAGTGTTACTTAAAAAATTCACTAAACGATTGAGTGAACATTTGCTCATTCATCATGCTAGGAGATCAATCTGTTCGTGACATCACTTTATAGGGAATACTTACTTATATTTATAAACAGAAAATACTCTATGGATGGTAGTATGTATAATGGGACTGATGCTATGAATTAAAATATTGTATGTAAAGTTTGCATTCTTAGCCATTGACCAAAATTTTTGATTTGAATAAAAGCGGCCCTCACTTTTATTTTATTGGAGCTACATTTATATCTAATTGCTTAATTTTCTTTTAGTTCATTGAAAAAAACGTTTATTTGAATTTTTACTTGTTATATAACAAAATTGTTTAGTGATACAATACCGCAACAGTGTGAATGGTAAAAATGAACAAATCAAAAGTTAAAATCGAGATATCTCGATTAAATCGGAACAGTTAGAACCCCTACTAGGTACGTACGCAGTTGTTCTATGCCTCGTCGTAACAAAGTTAGAAGAAAGAAACAAAGTACCTACTTAACTTCAAAATTAACATTTAGATAAAATGCAAATTGTCAATCTCGGTTAAAAATAACCTTTTAACGTCAACCCTTTTGCTGCGAGCGCATTACGTCCACTCACCCTCGCGATTTCTTAAGGGAGAAGGACGACCCTTCGTACTTAAAATTTCCTGTTAGGTGCCTACTTAAACGTTACTGGCGGATCAACTTTTGCTAATTTAAATTTTGAATTATAAATGTATTTCACGAAACCACCCTTTCCATCTCAAATTTACATAGAATTTATTTAACGAGAGGTACCTACTTGTAATAAATTCGAAAAGTTTGGATCAAACTAACTATATAACAACTTTAGGACATCCGCTGGTACGTATCTGTATCTTTTGAAAAGGAAGCACATAAAGCATAAAAAATTGTGGTGAAATAAAGTAGATACGTAGGTACTATATAAAGTTTTAAAAAAGAGTATGATTTTACTCTCGTTTTTATGGGGATAGTAGTACTCATTTTACTCATTATACTCCGAGAATTGTTACTGACAGCTCACAAGGAACAATGGGTAGAAATTAGAAGCAGGTTAGCCCCATATATGTGAGGACCTAATAAGGCTGTGTAGTTTAAAGAATTCCCAGAGGTCCTAATGAGGATTGAAAAAAGATATCCGAAATAAGAATATACTTGTCAGGTCCAAATCAGGATGTCCACAGTTTATCCTATCAAAGTAAAAAATTGATGAAATCTAATTTTCCACGCTAGGATCTTACCAGGATTAGATCATTTCATGCTTTACAGGGTAAATATAATTAAATTCTGATCAGAATTGAGTGCGCATAAACTTAATTGGCCAGAATTTAAATATCATCAGATGACTGTCCAAGAGAAAATGGATTTTTTATCTTGTTAAAAGTCAATTACTATTTTACCAGTCTTTTTATACGATATGTCAAAACAAAATTAGCAATAGATCTATGGTTATCTTAAAACTGGCCTATTTTAATAATAAATTTGCAATCAGGTCTTCATAGGGTTCTTTGAATTTTCCTATTAAGTCCTAATTTTTATTTCCTTATCAGGTCCTTCTTAAAATAAAACGCAACAGTGCTGCACATGTCTACATAGGGTGATCCTTGTCAGGATCTTGTATGAATCGGGGTTATATCCTGTTAGGCCCACGATCATAATTTCTAGTCGGGAAGGTATAAACTTGTCTAACTGAATTGACGATGCAATTTACATGCGTGATAGATACTCAATTAGTACAATAAAAAACTATACTGACAGAAGTAATATCCCATATAAGTCACTAAAAACACAAACCAGAAAGGGATGCTGAATGAATTGGCACCCAGTAGGCAAATATTAGGGTTCATCAGAATGCCTCAAAATTAGTGACAATTTGTCGAGAACTAAGGTAGGGATCAGTTTATAATGGCATCAATGCATTTTAACTTACAACTCTGAGTTCATCTTCAATGAATTTCTGTATGAAGTCGATAAAGATATTATATGGTAAATGGGGCTAATATCCACAATTAAGGAGACGACTGTGTCCTGTTAGCTAATAGACCCGGAGAATTAAAGTTGTTAGTTCATGAGGTCAATTGGGATATGAGCAAAAAATTAGAATTCGCACAACGAAAAGTAGAGAAATGTTCTTTTAGATGAATATTTTTACTCATAAAAAGCTACAAGATATTTTCGACTGTACTGTATGGAATAGGGAGTTGGACGCCGACAGGGATGTTACTGAAGAGACTATACTAATTTCCTGATGTGGGTGTATATCTATATCGTAGAACACTATTGACCGAAATGAAATGCATTACATTATTTACAAGAAAACTGGAAATAATCAAGACGATTTAAGTCACCCTGAATGCCATAATATGTTTCACCTAATTAGACAAGGCAAAATATATAGAAGAAAAGGCCCCAGGCGTAGAAAATCATCCTAACAGCGAAATTTAGTGGAATGGGTCCAGTACAAGATTGTACAGAGGTGTTACCAACAAAATAAACAATAGCCCAAATTATTTAGAAAACATAGCTGAACTGACATGTTGATAAAAATCCAATATGGTGTTCATAGAAGAAACTGAGATGAGCATGTTTCTCAGAAACAATTAGATGAAATAATAAGAACTTAAGCATTAGAAAGTATCTACAACAAAAGAAAAAAGTGTTAGACATATATATAAATTCGATAATTCTGAAAACAAAAAGTTATTACAACACAATTTCGAAATTGAGGTGTTTCGATTTCTGATCTGTCTCTACTATTCGCAAAAGCAGACATATTAACCCACAGCATATGGTGTAGAACTTTTTAACTAAAACTTTACCAAGCATAATGATATATTCTTGTTCAGTGAGTTTCAGTCTCACTAGAAACAATAAATAATTTATAAAGGCATAAGTTTAATGGATGATCCTATTTCATGATTTGAAAGCTTTATAGGGCCCGATGAGGTCGTCTGGTTTTATTGCAGACCTTTCGATAGTTTTATTTATTCTTGACATTAGACGTTAGACTTTTTCAATACAACCACCGTTTCGGATTTTTGTCTTATTTCTCTTTTATTGTATTTATCGGACAACGGAGAATTCTATTGGAAAGAAACCAACAAGGTTTTCATTATTGTACGTACCTGAAGCAGACGCAGTAGGAAAAGCGATGGAAGGAGATGGATGCGGAAGTGTGTGAGTTGTGTGCGAATGTGTATGTGTGCGGAGGTATGGATATATATCTGTCTCTAAGATAGGAGTAAAGTCGTAGTTGAAAAGCTACACTGCTCTCGCTTTGAAGACATGTGAATCGTGCCGGAAGAAGTACACAATCTAAATGAAAAGCGAGACGGAGAAATGTAATAAAACGTAACAGTCGAAGCTTGAAAAACCAACATCGTGAAACGCGGCTTCCATACATACGTACAGCCCACCTTCATCGAACGGGAGTGAAATTGACTTAATGAATACAGGGTGTCCTATAAATTACTATGCCAGAAAATCACAGTACGTAACATACAGTATAGCTACTTATCGTGGAATTCAAATATTTCAACAAACACCTCTTCTAAAAAGGACAGAATGAAAAGGTCTTGGTCACTATTCTGTCAGATAGTTTCGATAGAACACTGAAGAATTTTTTGTACTTTAGTACTTACGTTTACACACGACCTATTTAATGAAAAATAAAACGGTCGAGTGATAGATCTAAAGGTCGATCGAGGTTGCTAGTAGAAGGTTGGTTAGGTTAAAATAGACCACAAGTAAGTGTAAATAAACACATAAAGGATAAGTATTCGATGATTGAATAACGCCGATGTATTGAGTCTAATTTGTTGTAGGCCGTTAGTTTAATTCGTGATTTACCAACGAGATTAGATAGATACAACTAAACTAGACAACACTGTGAGGATATGTAGGCTCGCATTTCAACTTGGAACGTTGTCCAAACAATATTTAGTCGCATAATGTGAAAGCGGCGTTCCGATACGATACGACAAATCGCGTGTAGTAAGTCGTGTCGCTATCACACTGTGTGAAAGTGGCCATAGTTGCGTCTGGTATTTCCAATACGTCGAAGGTACGAACAGTATGCGAGCTGTTGGTAAATAAAAGTAAACACAAGAAGAGTAGGTAACCAAAGGATTTACTCCGATGTCCTGCAGTATTATGTTTGAGCATCTGGCTTAATTTTTGTGTTCATTTTTTTCTTTTTTTCAAACATTACAAGTATTACTACTGTGAAACTTTACTATCGCATGCTACAACGCGGCGGCAAGGAGCTAAAACCAGCAAAATCAGCGTTGCCAGATGAATTCCTTTTATTCCCTGAAAATTGTAATGGTGAAAAAAGGAAGACCTTTTTTCTTTCGTTATTTATATTTTAAGAAATTTTCAAAAGTAACCTGTAAACAACAAACATTCATTTGGCGCAAGAATTAAATTCCCTTTTTCCTAAGGGACTCTCCATAAACCATGTAGCTCGAATTTCAATAGATTTAGATCCTTGCCCCCACGTGGTTTACCGTCCGATCACCCTTCCTCCCAAAACTACATAGTTTTTCTTTCAATTCTTTCAGGTTTCCTGTTTTTTTTTTTTTATTTTAACTTTTAATTTATGTCATCAACAGGTACAAATGGTGAGACTCGTCGCTCATTTAAATCTTGAATCACAGGAAATTGTTCATTATTGTGGTCATAGATTGGCTGAAAATTATTAGCACTTGATGGTTCAACGTTTTCTGCGACTAGTTCGAGCATATCCATTTCGCACAAAACTTACTTCCGCTATTCATTAGAATCTTCTTTGTTCACTGTTTTTTACGGCTACTACTAGTGTGTTTTGATAAAACTTTGACTTGGCCCTCCCTCCTCGCCGACGTGGTTCAACGTAGTCGTTTGTCAGACCCCTCCAATCTCAGACAGGCTACGTGGTTTATGGAAGACCCCTAGGCTGAATCTAAACTTACTAGGCCTCGGAAAGTTTCCTGAGGTCTGACAGCGCTGGTCAAAAATCGAGTATGTCAGACAGCAACTGACAATCTTAAAATTGATTTTCGATATATTGTGAGTTTTTGAGCAGTTAACTTGTCCATTGCTGAATAGGGCAAGAAACTTCGTCCTCACTGGGTGTCCCACGACAATCCGCAACTTTTTAAGAATATTTTTATGATGATGCTTCTTCTTTCTATTCCATTGTTGCAAATTAAATTGAAACCAATTATACGTAGTACAAGTTTTGTCAGCACTTTGTACATTACTCAAAATCAGCTAAATTTATATTATTACCGAATCCCCCCGTTTTCTAATGTTCGCCTCTTTCTTCGTAAGCTAAGAAGCTTTTGTTCAGTTAATGCAACAGATTTGTGTATACGGGTTAGAAGATGGCAAACAACAACAGAAACATCGTTTCATAGATGGAAGTAGAAGTAATAAATCATCATCTTTCGCGAACACGACGCAATGGAAGCAGTGACGGCATCGGTAGCAAAATGTATAGGGCAATTGTAAACCAGATTTACGTTTAAGGTTTGTTGTACTTCCGCTTTCCATCCGATGCTTTTGAATTAAGCAACCAATTTGCGGAATGGTGGAGTTAAAAGCATCCACTATCACACTGACAGCGTCTATTCTGTTATTAAAAGTTTTTTGTCAATGTTAATACATTAAAATAATTACGAAATTCATAAAAGATTACCACATTAATCATCCTTGGGGTAAGATACGGAACGTCTTAAGCCTCGTAACAATTTCCCACAGTCTTTTTTTTTAACATTTGCTTGTATTTTGTTTTTAGAATTTTAGTTAGACTAGAGGGTTTTTTACTAATCTGCTATTTTGTAATGTGTTGTTAGGGGTTCTGTAGCCAAATGCCAAAAATTGTCATCACAGCCGTGTCTAGGATCCGAATCTTGAGACAATTATCCTCGTGGGAGTAAAAAATGAAGATAATAAGACTGAAAACAGTCATCATCATACGGTCGTCAGTCCTAAGACTGGTTGAACACGTACCTCCACTCTTTCCTATCCTGAGCTAACGTTCGCATTTCTCCAAAACTAAAACAACCCACATCCTTAACTATTTGCGAACAGTAATCTAATCTAGGTCTACCTCTACCCCTCCTAACTCCTGTTTCTGCCTCTAACATGTCTCTGACTAGACCTTCATGCCTAAGAAGGTGTCCTACCAACCTATCTCGACTATTCTTCATTAACTTCCATAGAGTCCTCTGCTCTAATATATTCTTTCTAATACCTCTTCATTTTTAACCTTTTCTACCCACGTTATCCTCATCATCCGCCTATAACACCACATTTCGAACGCTTCTAAGCTTTTCTTTTCCGCCGCGCCCACTGTCCATGTTTCGCACCCGTACAACGCCGTGTTCCAAACATACACCTTTAACAACCTTTTTCGAATTTCTAAATTTCTGAAAATAGTAAGGTAATAAATTTTATAATCATTAATTAAATAAAATAACGACAGATAAGCGCCACTAGCCCAGGAAAATCTTTGCTAAACATGGATTTTCAGATTGACATCATACGAGCACCGCGGAAAAAATAGTTATGGAAAAAAGTGCCAACTTTTGAAATGCCTATGTCTCTAGAACGGAGGCAGCTAAAGGAAAATCGAGTTGCATTAATCGAAAGGGAAAAATGTTTAAATACAAAATATTTGCATGTATTTTTTTTTCGATAACATGTTGATAAGGAGCGAGGAGTAAAATCAGTTTTCCTAATAGGTAATAAGTATATAAGTGAAATTCTTCAAGCAGCGATGTAACAAAAAAATGTTACTCGATAGAGTTTTTTTATGTTCAAATGTGAAGGATTTGGATAAAATTTGAAAGTGCGTTGATAGTAACTTTGTGTTGTAAGTGAATTGGAAGGTTACAGATTTTTGATCAATTTTTTCGCTCATCAGCAAGCGATTTCAATGTATATATATTCCTAAATTCTAATGATGATTTAATGGAATTATAAGAAGCTTCTGACTGTTGAAATAAAATTTTACGATTTTGTTTATAAAAGCTTATGGAATTTGAATTTGGAAAAGCTCTATTAAATTCGTGGCAGTGCCATAAAGATAACGTATTTTCCAGATAAGAAACACGAAAAACCGACGCCATTGAGCTGTTTCTTTTTTCCTTTCCGACGTTCGCACCCCATCCAGTTGGCCGATTCGTCGACAGGAACACAAAAGGTCGTCCAAGAAATGAACCGGTAAATCAACCGGAACAAAGGCCGACGCTAAGAGCTTCACCTGCGTCGGGTACGGGAACCGGTGCCCCGACGGCATCCGCCGTTTTCCGCGATCATTCTTAACGCCGTGGATCATTTCTCCCGAATTAACGAGACAAGCAGATTCCATCAAATGAAGACGAAGATGGATGGCGTTGTTGTCGACGTGGTGGAAGATCGAAGATCACGGTACCGCGTCACACGTCCCGACAACTCGGTCTTTGACGTTAATAAGAAAAGGATTTTTAATAAAGATTAGACGTGTGTGAAATTAAGCAATAACGGGTAAAGGAACGTTGGTAAAGATCGGCACTTTTCGCGTAACTGATAATAGCAATTCGGAAGTAGTAGAAGTAGTAGTAGTATACTTCGTTTACTTTTTCTAGGGATTTGCCCTTTCCAATGTCTAGGATGCCCGCTGGCAAAATCGTAGGTAGGGAGAAAAAATCTCACACCATCTGGTGGCAAAATTTATAACTCGAATGAGGGAAAAATTTACATAGGAATTGTGCACGAAAATTGTAAAATTGTTTATTAAAATAATAAAACACGTTAAAAAAGTAAAAATTTTTTGATGATGGAGTCGAGGAAGTTTTCTTCTAAAGTTAAATCGAATAAAAAGTTAATATGTTCAGTGAAAAGCTGCAATATAGGAAAGAGTGGAGGTGCGTGTATATCCAGTCTTATGACTGACGATCTTATGATGATGATGATGATTAGTAATAATAATAATAATAAACGTACAAATCATTTTCAGCAATATTGTTAATACCCATCGGCTATCTTGTGGGTAACTTCGGATACGCCTTAATGATACCTTTAATGAATATTGTTTTTAGAATTTTAGTGTTCCATAGGGAAACATAAAAGATGCATTTAAATGTGGAATAATCCTACTACGAGTCATGTCTGGCGCCTTCACCATGCATCGTAGTTGCGATGGGATTGTTTGGAGTACCACTAAAACCTCTGTTTTCCTTTTTATATTACGTACTGGCTGACCCATCGAACTTCGTAACTGCCTAATAAATATATAAGTATATAAATCATGCTGCTATAGTTCGTAAATCATATAAATAGTAGAATATATTACTAACCAATCAGGCGCCGCCTTTAGGGGGCGAAACTCCATTTATAAGACTATTTTTTTTAATAAAAAAAATAATACTATAATAATAAGAACTGAAGAAAAGAAAGCTGGAAATTTATTTATAGGTTTACTATTTTCAGCACGAAACAAACAGCCTTAAAGAGACAGGCCCCTCTTCAAATTTTAGATTTCGGCCTTACTCCACTGCATTCAACCTGTATTATTTTACTTTGCTGGAGGACAGTGAAACATCCATTCGTTAATAATAAATACTTCTGTAGTATTTGTGCCTAATATTACCTTTCGCTTTCAGTATCTCATCTGTCAATTTAATATACACCTTACATAAACTCGCAAATAATAAATGCGATACCTATTTAATTCTTTATGTTATTGACGAGGGAGAATTACAATAATTATTTATTTATAAACTCTTCCGCGAGTAAGAGTATGTAGATAATAGGGAAAATAAAAATAATTGTAGATCTTTATGGTTANCACCTTCAACGAAATTTCCTTTCCGAGGCTTTGTGTCAGCCCAATCACATATTGTGTCAATACTTATCATTTTATCGTAATTTAAAAACTTGGAAATTGCACGGTACACTATAGGAACTACGATAAATTTTCCCTAATCGGCGCCATGTTTTTAGGCTCCTCCCATTTGACGGATCTCAATACTCTTGACTCTTGTTCATTAAACATACTTTTGCAAACAAGCGTTAAAGCCTTTAATATGTCTTCAAATATAAATAAACATCTCGTTGATATTTTCAGTAGTAATGGTACCAATAACAGCACCAATTGACCAATAAAATGATCAAACTAAAGGTCACATCGGTACAGAAAATAAACGAAGTATAGTAGGTTATAGACACATGTATCAAATTAAAAAAAAGTGCGGGATGATCGGCAGTACGATTCATGCCTGCATAGTTAAATTGTACACCACAGAACCACATAGTATCCATAAATTCTTATTTAGACTACAGGAACAAAATTGGTACTTCTAAATTATTTATTTAAAACGGCGAATCTAACATCTGCTTATCTATAGTTGGGACGTTCAAAATTGGCGTACCCCGCAATAAAATTGACACATTTACTTTTTTCTTTCAACTTAGTAACTAGACTGACAGAATGCCTACTTTTATTAATGACAGACGTTGTAGGGAATATCCTACACATAGAAAAGAGATGTCAGGTAGGAATTCATGTTTAACAGAAAGAGATGCAGACATGCAGAATGTGAGCATGTTGTCAGCAAAGTACTGAAAGAAAGTTCAATATTTTCAGGAGTTTAGGAACGTAGAGACGCTTGTTTAAAGATATAATTACAACGAGGCAGTTATAAAGTGACCCTGAATTTTTGCGTACCTAATCAACCTCTAACCGCTTCACCGCTTACTATTATTTGGTTATCTCTTTTCACTTTGTCTGTGCTACTAATAAAGCATTTATTAACTTAAAAAGGGCGTGTCAAAAAACAGAAAATGACTACAATTCCAAGCGGAAACAAGAAAGAGGACTATGCCAATTGTGAAGGTTCCAACTATACTTTGTTAGTAGTAGTCGCATTCAAGATCACGAAGATGCAGGGTGGTGAGACGGCTTACCGTCTTTACTCTTATAGCTCCCTGTCATTTTACGTTCCCCAATTATCTGTTAAGGTAGACTAAGATTATTATCATATTACTACTAAATTATTAATTAATAGTTCCATTGTTGACTAGTCATTATAAATTATACAATTCACTATCAATATTACATTAAAGTAAATATGTCCTATTTCCAAATATATAAAACTCGTTGCTGTATAGCATGCTGGAGTAGTTATATCTCAAAATAAACATATAAATTCGCTTATTATGACACTATGTAGTATAAAATTTGGGGGTAGCGGCCAAGGTATTTATATTTTGCATGATCAATTATTGATCTATGTGGTACAGCAGTATACCGACGGAAACAACAAAAAATTTTTGTCAGGCGAGCGAAGCTCCCCAACAAGATTAAAAATAATTATTTACGATTTCAAAGTTTCAAAGAGACTTTCCTTAATTACATACAAGGTAGAAATTAATAGCAGTAGATTAATGGACAGACTGCGTTTTACTTCGACCATAATATATTGTCGGGATTTTCAGCGTATTCTCTATTATTGCTACTTTCGTTCGGGTTTAAATTGCTGACATTTCTCCTTTGATATCTACGCTGTATATAAAGAAATAATAATTAAACTGCTGAGGGACGTAAAAGCTATCGTCGGATTTGACGTCGCTGTTAATCCAACCGGCTTCCTCTTCTGAAATAATGACGGCAAGAGGGTTTTCCCAAACGGCACGTTTCCGTGTACTGTACGTATTTGTCATTTTGTTTGAGTGCTGTCAATTTACACTGATTTCGCCCTTGGAAGATTACAGATAATTTCTGTAAAGGCCAGTTTATCCCAACTCAACGGGATCTTGGAAAATTGATTTCAAGCACGGGACAAGCTTTTAATTTTAAGGGGAGGTTGTATAGACTTGAGATCTTAGGAAGTGAAATGGTTAAAAGAAAAATAAATTTTGTCAAAATTAACAAGTCATAATCTAAAATGAATGACAGGTTTTACATAGTAATAGGTACTAAATATCCACTCATTATGACGGTTTTTATTCACGACCAAATTTCTCTGGTTTCTCCAAACACTAGGTACTTCATTTTGACCGCATAAGACAAAATTAACTACTAAATACATATACCATGTGTTCGGTGTTACAAAGACATTTCTTAGTTATATTATTTTTGGTATAATTCTTAGGTTTATTAGGTTATTCATCTCCTTTCATTTGTATATTTTGTAAATAGATGTTCTTCCCTGGTCGTAAATGCAATTCTTACGACCAGCTAAACTAAGTTTATTATCTGGTTTGCCCAGATATCATTTCTCGGAGGGTTGGTACCTGACTGGGTAATTTCACCACCAGATGTACTTTCAGGTATAATCCATTTCGACTTTTTCCATCATTATCGTGGGGGTGGAGTAAGTTATAAATGAGTGTTCTTGTAAGATTTTAAAACAGATCCAAATCTCATTCCAATCAATCAATTTAAAACCAAAATATTAACCAAAATAACCGAAAAACAAGTTATTCCTTGTGATTTGTGTGTCATATCACTAATCAACTTTGTATATATTGTGTATTGTGTAAATAAAATTGTATATAAAACAAATCTACAGTCGATTACTTCTTCGAAGTGATTTCACCAAATTAGTAAACCGGCGGGATACCGCCATATCGAATACCATGCACAAACTAAACTTCGCTTATGGAAACAAATTCATTGCCCTTAAAGATCGACGTATCTTGTTGCTGGTATATTATTGTTGTAAGGAGCCAATATATTCAGTACTTTCGTAGTAGTATTAGCTGTAGAAAATTTGCAACACAGTCATAAGGCAGTGGAAAAAAATTTCTCACAAACACGAACTGAATCATTAACGGTACTTAGTACAAAATATATAATTTCTTTAAAAAAATTAAGTTGCACTACAAACAACTTCGAAGTTCAATGCCAAAGTCACATTCAATGTCACCAACTGATGTTCCTTTCGAAGGCATACAACCTTTTCTCCAAAAAACTGAGACTCCAAGATATTTTATTATGTAAATATATGGACTGTATGACAAAAGTACCTATACTTTTTAAGATGTCAGGGAGGTACCTTTTAATCCAAAAAATATTAAAAGTTTCTAGTGTTAGGAATCATCAGTAAATAAATGTCATATTATGGACGAAAACAATTACCGGATTTCAATGAAAATATATATTTCCTATGACTACGTAAATTTCTTTACCTTTTCAAGTTTCTAGTATTGCAGCTTTACGCCCAGATCGATACATCGATCCATAATCAACTAAAGTGAAATATGTCGAAGGTGCTCAGATGAAAGCTGAAAAAAAAGTACTTTTGTAAAGAAAGAAAGAAAGAGTTTTTTTGATTTTGTTAGTATGAGTAAATTTAAAAAAAATTGTAGTAGATTTTAAAAAACAAAAGATTAAACAATGAAGAAAAACTTGATTTAGAAAAGGAATGGATTATTTTACAAGCAACACAAAAAAGGACAGTTAAGGTAGTAATCCTTCTTTAGCTTTGAAACAAACCAAAGACTAATGTGATAGCACATAGCGAACGCCACACGTAATCTAGGAGACCAATCTCATTTACTATTAGTTAGCGATGGTTTTATACAATAACAAGTTCACATGCAACAAAAGAGTTGCCTGCAGATAACGGCAATTTATTTAGCCGGTCGTTAAATTTCACAATGGGTCCTAAAGAGCGTAGGAAATGCAATCAGAACGGTGGCGGTGCTGCTGCTAATGTGCGACACAATAAAGATTATCTGCATAGCCAGGCCATCGGGTCCAAATTATATCGCAACATCAGCGGCCGCATCGGCGTGGCACCGGCAGGCCTTTAGTTGTAATTTGGCAGGTCGGCTGCGATATGGCTCATTTGACACTATTTTATAAAACGCTAATTTTCCGGAGCGCGCCCGTTTGTCAGGGCTTAGGTTTCCACCAGTGCGACTGTTCGATGCAATTATCTGCCATTGTGCAACGCCGGCACAGGGCTGCCACCCTGACGCCCACTGGTGGCGCGAATTTAGCGCCATTGTACTCTAGCGTAACGAGCGACGACCGATGAAATAAATATCCTTATACATGACGGGCTCAAGCGCCACATCTCTGACTTATCGACTTAACAAACCGTCCTAGGCCCGGTCCCCGCCCTGTATCGAGAAATTACCGCGATTCGGTGCTGAGATATCGAATCATTAGCGAATGGTATCGACAGCTCAGTTGGAGTGTAATCAAAATTACAGGATGCGAGTAACGTGCCAAATCCCTTTGAACATAAGTCTACAGAGTGGGTTATAACTATTGGGACAGAGGGTATGCGCAGGTTATTTGGGCTAAAATATGAGGATTGGCCCAACACTATGCACAGATAGGTACAGATAATTTAATAAACATTTCAGACTTTCGGAAAGGAATTTCGAATAATATTTTATTTATGAATAATGTGCCTTAATGGCATTTCGGATGATCGCTGAGGCACTAGACCTAAGAATAACAATGTCGTTTATGCAAAATTGAGCATCTCATTACCAAGTAGGGGTTAAAAATCATCTTAATCAGACACTTCCTCAAACAATCTTAATCAAACCTTTCCCCAACATTGGATTAGGTATAGCAGAGAAAGTGACTTTCCATGGCCATAAAGAGATTCTGATTACAAGCCAATAGGTTTCTATTTTTGAGGACATATGAAGTCCTTAGTTTATGCTAATGAAAGTCCTTCAATGATCATCTTCAAAACAATTACAAAAGGCGTAAAATTTTGTATTTAATTCCGAATTATAAGTTTTTCTACTGCTTCCTATTTGAGATACCTTTGTGTGTCTATAAAATGCTCAATTGCGTTTTTCTCGAAAACGATTGATTTTTTATCAAGTTGAAACAAATTTAAAGATGATTAAAATTACTAAATGTTTGGTTAAAATAGATATCACCGAATCCTGAAGCATGTTCATGTGGCGCTTGCTGTAACGCAATGAAAAATAATATTTCTTGCCTAAAGTTATACTTCTGTGTCAATTTTGATATCGATTTATGAGTATCATGTGTAATTATTATAAAAAAGCGAAAAACCATGTAAAATTTAACACCCTGTATCTTTCTTCAGAGCAACATTTTACTGATGCATGTTTGGTTCAATCCTCATATTTTAATCTAGGAACCAGGGGCGCAACAACGTTACAGTTGTTTGACTGCGTGCTCCTATCAAAAGTCACCAATGTATTGAATTTCGGCTGCCCATTTACGAGCTTGAACTATTTGAACCGAACTTTCAAATTGTGTTATTATCTGAATCGACTGGAATTATCTGGGTGCCCAACTCAATCTAGTGGGTGCCCAGGCACCCGTGGACTACCCCTTGTAGCGCCCTTGGTTATGACTCACTGTGTACATGCGAATAACAATTCTAACCAATTCCTTGGTGTGGTAGGAGGTAGTAATAACGAGATCATTTCAATTAGATCAGCATATTTTAGGAAACCCGAAAAACCGCCATGTTCCCGCCCCATCGAGTTTTTGAAACTAGTTTATTTAAATAGCACAATCAAGTGTGAATTTTACTAAAATATTCTGATTTATTTATAGTTGAAATTGGATACTGAGGTACAGGCATATATGAGTGTTGATTTTTTTGTATCTAGTTATACGCCGATATATGTTCAAGGCGGTCCGCGAAATGACTGATCTGACCTAGGTATGACCAATAGTTTCGAATAACCCTGAAATGCAATTAATAGTTAGGGCAACCAAACCCACAGGCATTATTATCGTGATATTTCATTTCATAGGCATGGTAAATAAACTTTTTACTTACTTTTTAACACTGTTAAAAACAGAACGGTAATTTTAAGTAATTTGATACAGATAAAATAAAAAATGAGTTCAGACACTACTACAGTGACTGTACACAAATCTTGTATGAAATGATTCGATAACATTTGTTGCAGTATTTAGCGCAAAATAGCAGTAAATTACTCGATAATGGAATATTGTGGCAAAGTTACTACCCATAACAAACGAAAAGATAACAATGAAAACATAATTTCCTGCTTTTAATCGAACGATTTGAATTTATTTTACTGTGAATTCGTTTCAAACTAACAGCGGCATCCGCTTGTATGTACCGCAATACGTACCTATACATATAAATAAAAATAGGTTTAGATTGAATATTCTACAGCGAATAAATAATAATATGACAGTCGTTTTAATTTATCTTGATAAGAATGTTAAGTACACCAAATAATAGTGCAGGACATTTGGGCTTGACGGCGACATTGAGAAGATTATTTATTATTCCTGTGTTATTCGCGCTGAAGGAGCAAAGTCAATCCAAGATAAGTATAAATTTCAAATTTCGAACATTATTCAGATAAAGTCGGTAGTGAAAGCTTTAGCCTTTAGAGTAATTAAAATAAAAATTTTGTTCTCTGCAGCATTTAATGTTTTTAACATTTTCATAGCATTTTTCTTTTGGTGTTATTGTTATACCATTTACCAGTAAACTATTGATGCACCTATCCCATCATGAACGAAATACCTAGGTATTTGTTTTACTAAAGCATAGCACTCATTGCCAACAAAACAATGACATTGTAAATAAAAGTGAATTCTGAGCTACTCAGAACTCGTCTAATAAACATAACTGAAGTAAGAAGTATATTGTTTTGCATGCTCTTCAGAGATCTAATTCTAGGTTATGTATTAGCAAAGAAAAGTAGGGAAAGAGGGAATATAAAGATAGGAGACGAAAAATTAGAAGTGGCAGATTTTAGGTATTTAGCTAGTCAGATGAGTCAGGACGGAAGGAGTAATAGGGATATAAAGCAAAGGATAGCGCAAGCGTTGAATCGCCTTCAATAAAACGAAATCACTTCTATGGTTGCAGACGGTTAATTTGGAAATTCGAAAAAGATTGTTAAAGGTGTGTTAGGAACGCAGCGCTGTACGGGTGCGAAACATGGACGGTGGGAGAGACAGAAAAGAAAAGATAGGAAAAGTTCCAAATGTGAGGATAGAGAAGGTTAGAAATGAAGAGGTATTAGAAAGAATAGGAGAACAGAGGACTCTATGGAAGTCAATAAAAAAAGAAAAAATAGGAAAGAGTGGAGGTGCGTGTATATCCAGTCTTATGACTGACGATCTTATGATGATGATGATGATTAGTAATAATAATAATAATAAACGTACAAATCATTTTCAGCAATATTGTTAATACCCATCGGCTATCTTGTGGGTAACTTCGGATACGCCTTAATGATACCTTTAATGAATATTGTTTTTAGAATTTTAGTGTTCCATAGGGAAACATAAAAGATGCATTTAAATGTGGAATAATCCTACTACGAGTCATGTCTGGCGCCTTCACCATGCATCGTAGTTGCGATGGGATTGTTTGGAGTACCACTAAAACCTCTGTTTTCCTTTTTATATTACGTACTGGCTGACCCATCGAACTTCGTAACTGCCTAATAAATATATAAGTATATAAATCATGCTGCTATAGTTTGTAAATCATATAAATAGTAGAATATATTACTAACCAATCAGGCGCCGCCTTTAGGGGGCGAAACTCCATTTATAAGACTATTTTTTTTAATAAAAAAAATAATACTATAATAATAAGAACTGAAGAAAAGAAAGCTGGAAATTTATTTATAGGTTTACTATTTTCAGCACGAAACAAACAGCCTTAAAGAGACAGGCCCCTCTTCAAATTTTAGATTTCGGCCTTACTCCACTGCATTCAACCTGTATTATTTTACTTTGCTGGAGGACAGTGAAACATCCATTCGTTAATAATAAATACTTCTGTAGTATTTGTGCCTAATATTACCTTTCGCTTTCAGTATCTCATCTGTCAATTTAATATACACCTTACATAAACTCGCAAATAATAAATGCGATACCTATTTAATTCTTTATGTTATTGACGAGGGAGAATTACAATAATTATTTATTTATAAACTCTTCCGCGAGTAAGAGTATGTAGATAATAGGGAAAATAAAAATAATTGTAGATCTTTATGGTTATTTTTTGTTTCGGTGTGGACGGATGGCTAAAATGGATTTATAAAAAATGCAGTCCGATTCATGACAGTGTAACGCCCTCACGTTTGTCGTTTGAATCGAAACACGTAATTCGTCCCAATTACTGGGCTGTCAATCTAACAATGGCATCGTATGTAGCACTGTTACGTGAAACTGCCCTTTACCATCTTCTCATCCATTCCCCACCACCACCCCCGTTCGGCCGTCGGGTTCGTTTATTCTAATGCCGTATACGGCAGGGCATTGCCGTCATTTCGGCCGTCCGTGGCCGTGGCTCTCGCTCCAATCATGGGCATTAACAACGGCGGCACTTGCAAACTCTGCAATTGTACAAAATTAATGTTTTCCGCACGCCGCAATTCATTGCTCCGAGAGGGTGACTGGCACCCCCCGAAACTACGTACGTTCTTTCGTACACATACATATATATACACACTGATTACTCATCAGTAACACCCCCCTGATTAATGCGACCGATCCTACAGTTAATTAAAACCTTTATAATTTTCGGGACCGTGACGGTATGTTCCAGTCAAATGTCTCTGATTTATGGAAGCATTTAGTGGAAACGGGAGGCTCGGGCTAAATTTATGTATCGATTACTTCCACGCGATAATGGTCGCAAAACGAGGATTCCGTTGAGACGAATGTGGAGAAAGCGTGTGTAGGCATCAGGTATAGGTGGGAAATACCATATTAATTTGTTCATTTCCTCATTACTCTTGATAATATCGATTTAACCGTACAAATAGCCGACCAACTTGACCTATTAATACAGAAATTAATGATTTATTTAATTTATTATGTTCATAAACTACAAACTTATTAAGTTAATGGCAGATAAAGAGAGCATATTCTTGGAACATTCAATGTAAATTCTGATTAAATTGCAGTGAAGAACCATAACTACTTATACCTTTCTACAACGATTTTGGCTTTTGGATTGAATGTGTTGAACAAAGACGTTACGAATGGTTTTCTCTTCAAAATAGATTTCACAATGAAAATGAGTTACAAGCATCCTTAGATGTGGATAAAACCATAAATGAACATCTACTGAAGCTCAAAAAAGGAGTTACATGATAGCCACTGAAGACAGAATCCATTTGCAAATCAGACGAGTTTGACTATTTTGAATGACCACTTAATTTTTGACAGGTGCTTTGCTTGCACGTGTTTTGGCTCGTCTTCAATTTTTGCCTACTCCAAAAAAATGGACCAAAGAATCCATATCAAATTTTGTGTTCTCAGATGAGTCGAGAAGATGTGAACGACGAAGAGCGTGCCCGACGCCCGAGCGCGTCAACAACAAACGAAAACATTGATGAAGTGAAAATAGTATTGGCCAATCACCTTTAGACAAGTTTCTGAGGATCTAAACATATAGATGGGTTCCTGCCATTCGATTTTTACCAATTATTTGGGCATGAGACGGGTCGTCGTGCAATTTATACCAAAATTGCTTAATTTCGACCAAAACCAACATCGCATTAACATTCCTAAGGAACTGTTGGATTTTGTCCGCGACGACCCATATTAGCTCCAGAGGGTCATAACTGGTGACGAATCATGGGTTTATGGTTATGACGTGGAAATCAAAGCTCAATCATTCCTATAGAAGCTGCCGCACGAGTACGACTGAAAAAAGTGCGCGAAGTTCGGTTGAATGTGAAGGTTTTGCTTACGGTTTTCTTGGATTGCGCGGGCGTGGTGCATCGTGAGTTCTTGCCGCAGGGTATAACGGTCTATAAGGAATATTACCTGTAAATTTGTGCGAAGCAATCCGCCAGAAATGACCAGAATTGTGGAAGAAAGAAAATACCAGACACTTAATCTAATTATATGATGTTTAGGCTACTGTACTGACCAATTGACTCTGGGAAGTCCCTAAATTGCTGCTGCGTATATTTTTGAAATGTGTCTAAAGATGAGCTATCCATTGATTAGAGATTTCTTCTTAGTTTTTCTCAATTTTCCATATTTGAACCGTCCGCGTCCGTCCAATGAAGATTCCATTGAGTAGAGGACTTGCTCTATATTTCTCTTCTTCTCTATAGAACAAAAAGGGGCCTTGCCATTAGAGAGAGGTGTCCGCTGACGAGAGGTGTCTTTTACGGGAGATTTCACTATATTCAAAAGTTGTTTTTCGATGTGATACCTATACGACGGATTTTATAAAGCAGAGCTGGGAACGATAAGATGAAATCGTGGAAATATATTATCTGGTGCCTTTACATGTCAAACAGGAATATAAAATTGGCAGCCCTGACTGCAGCAATGAACGTTGGCTGCAGTGCGGCACATTCACATACAGAAACACACACACATCCCCGCGTGTATATACATTGGAGAAATTAGAGTAGACGAAAAAGGTAAGTAAACGATAAGTCACTGTCAGTATCGGCGGCAACTCTGCGCGGATACGGGAAAGAAACGACGGAGAAAAGGACGCTAGCACGCTAAGATGATTGGAAGGAACGAGAAAGAATCCTGCGGAGGTGGAAGACAAACTTGCTTTTAATTTAGCAGTGCGGAGCGATGTAATTTAAGGAATCGATCTCGACACTATCGACAATTTATCTAACGGGCAGCTTTTATAATCGGCTTTTGCAGGGTCATTTATTATTCGTGCAACACTAACGGAACTAGAAGAAAATGTTGTACCTACGTGTTACTTATTCTAGGATCTAATAAATTTCTTCGATGTCATTCCTTTTTTTTTTGTGAATGTATTGTTCGTTATTAATTATCTCTCACTACCTACCTCTCATTTCCATTAATATCCATTCACATTAACCTTATGATTATAATACATCGGATAAAATATTGAAAGTATAGTTTAGTTTAGGAAAAAAGTACAGCAGTCATTTCTTCGCATTATGTACCATAACACTCAGTAAAATGTAATTATTGATTCTTTCAGAACAGTGGTACACATGAAGTAAAATGATGAAATAACCAAGAGAGCGATTATTTTCAAAATACTATTTGTAGCTGAATTTGAACCTTGCCTCACAATTGTGTCAATACCCTATGATTATGGAATAAGAATATCGCGAAATTTCAATTATGGGCTAGATTCAAGTTGAGTCGAATTATACATCAAAAATGATAACTCTTTTTTATGCTTTTTTATTTTTTGATGAATTGCTTTAGCACATTGAAACTAAGCAATTTAAATTACTAGCATTCGGGCATTAGTGTAAAGATATTTCAAAATCTTGATATGTAGATTTTAATTCAATGACAAAAGACACTTCGGCAATGGCTACTCCCTTAGTTGTTTTATTTTTGTGTTCAATTTTGAAATTATTATCTGCGAATTTGAATTTATTTTATATTTAATTGTTAGTAATGTCGTTGAAAGCTGTTGAGTGGTTTTTAATAAACAACAAGCAAAACGCGCTAACCATAACATAAGAGAAAGTTTGTACAATCTTCTAATCTCAGGAACCTCGAGTCAGTTAACCAAAGCGTATTTAGTAATAAAAGGGCAAAAAGAAAATTATTAAAAAATTGAGCATTTATTCAGGTATTAATTATATTTTATTGGCATTTCCTCACTTGCAGCCCCAATATTCTTCTGATTTATTAAAATGTTCTGCAATGCATTACTTTAAAAGCTGCCTAAAGTTGGAAGTAATCCGTCATTTGAGATTGAAATCGAAAACAGTTGCACATGATCTATGACGTTATTACACAGAAGAAATAAAGCCAATGCAGAAGTGATTTTCTCATTTCGTTTCGAAATTCAAATTCAGCGGTTATTTTTCATACCGGTTGTTTGTCAGCTTTACGGGGCAAAAGTGATATTTGTATTTGCTATTGTTATGTTTGGGTGAATTAATTTTTTTTTTCAATCATTTAACATTGAACTAGTTGAATATGTATCAGTCAAAACACTATTTATTTACAAAAACAAACGTTGCAGCATAAAAAGTGGACTTTCATTTCAGGCTATACCACCACACGCTGCGTCAATGATTTACTATAAAATTAAAATAGTCATATTCGTGAATGTTGGTCGGTAGTCCGAAAACATCACCTAAAAAAGTAATAGAATGAGCCATATCACACCACCCAGTGATATACATAAACATGAGGCTAATGACCTTACCGAAAACCCCAACTGCTCCCGTAATGATGACCAGGATTACTTAGTGTAATTGTGTAATGAAAGTACTATGTTTTTTGGTTGATGTTTTCTAAGTAATATTATTTTTCCATTTTGTGGCAATAGCAGTAACATACTACTACAAATCAATTAGCCTGTCTGCGTACCAGCTGTTATGAAGGTCACGAGTAGGTGCGTGTGTTTCGCCACTTGACGCTTATAATAACGAAGGGCGATAATTTAACGCAGCCGCCAACCTGACGAGTGTTGATAATCATTAACGGCTCGTTAACTAGTGTATCTTGTTCTGTGAATAAATATAAAATGGTAATAAATAAAATTAAGGTAATGTTCTCCGTGCTTGGTACATTCCAAAAGAAATTGCCTACATATCCCAAATTTAATAAAAATGGCATTCCTGTGACGAAGACGTCTACACACACCTGGGAACGTAAACACATCATCTTACACGTCTGTATGTGTTTGTGTGTCTTGGACGCGTCTTTATGTCATGTTACGAAGTTTGGCGGTAAATCAGAGTTGATGCAGCTCGATCACAGTACGTTTGATATTCAAATGATCGAAGGGTGCTATGAACGTTCCCATATTTCCAAGAGTGCCATTGAACAGCAGCTTCCGTGCCTTCAAATCAAATTTGCAAATCGAAATGTATTGCTCTACTGCTGAATATATAAACTGAACTGGGGCGTTCGTTCGGTACGCTGATCAGTGGGAATATTGATGGCTATTAGCTGCCATTTAGTAGCGTTTCGTACAATAACAGTGAAATTGCAAACGAATAAAGTGTTTCATTATGCACCAACGACAAACACAATAAAAATAACTTAATTAACAAAAACTTGCACGTCCAAAATCCGACAAAACAAATAGGAATTTTAAATTAAAAGTTCAGTCCGGAATATCCTCGATATTTAATTAAAATAATTTGCATTAATTTACCGAGGACGAATTAAACAATAACATTGAATGTAAATATGTACATTTAAATTATTAATTACTAAATTTAACAAGATGATTAGCAAGTGGAATGAATTATTAACAGTTTGCAATTTTACGTTAACTACAAGAATACCTACTTATTGTACTTATCACAACAAAACATTTTTCTCTTCAATAGAAACAATATTTACTAACAATATGTTGTCCTAAGTCGAGTTCTTCCTTGGATCACTTAGGGAAATGTTGGAATATCACTCTACAGACAATCTTTCTAGTGTCCGACCGAAAGTTCGGTTTCGGTTTCGGTCGAGTTTCGGCAAAAAAACGAGTTTCGGTTTCGGCAGCAAACCTGCCGAAACTACAACCGAAACCGAAACTGGGTTCGGGAGTTCTCGCGCTCTGCTCGGTCATGTTCGGCGCGATAAATTCCATCCAAGCGAAGTATACTATACTTACTCAAATAAACATCTCACCTATTTTAAGTATTTTTAAGGCGCAATTAAAGTATTTCCTTAAATGAGGGGTTGTTATGTTGATTTTGATTTGATTATCGATAAGTGAAAATGTCAAGACTGCAAAGCTATGTGATTTAAAGATAAAAAAATAAAACTGACTGATTATAATAACGTTTTATTTATTTTTCTCTCAAAACATGATCCTTATAAGGAAGTTTCAGTTTCGGCCGAAACTGAGACCGTTGCCGAAATTCGGTTTCGGTTTCGGTCGTAAAAACCAGTTTCGGTCGGACACTAAATCTTTCATTCTCTTCTGTCTTCATTTCGTCCGTCTCATCTTTCTCACTCGAACCACCACCCACCCATTCCCACGATTCCTGAAATCAGGCTGAAGAGGGCCTACCGTCCTACTATCCGACGCAATCCGGAGGGACTGCCCGCCCACCAGCATTAGTGGTGGGAATGAAACACCCAAAAGCTTTTTTTTTAGTCGAGTTTAAACCAGTTCTATAAGGTATTGGACCACCGTGAACTGATTGAGCGAATTTCAATCCTGCCATATGGTAAACCACAAGGTAAGAATCACCACGCTTATCAATTATCAAGAATAACTGCCAGTGGCGTATTTAGGTCCAGTAGCTCGCCGGACTAACTAAAAATTATAACAATAACAAATTGTAAAAAACGTATATTTGAACTCTGTTCTTCGATACTGCTGTGAAGCACAAAAGTAAGTCAAATCCAAATCTAGTTTTGGTCAGATTGCATAGTTAATGAATTTAGGCGTACCTACATAAAAATATTCGCAATTCACATGCGGATGTACATCATAGACATCTTTTTCGTAATTCTTTTTACCTAATGGGAGGGCTACGCTGGAAATCACATCTACAATCCTTAGGAATCCCTGCATTTGTAGGTAGTCAATTATAACCGGATGCGCAGGTAAATCAGTTTTGTATAATTGAGCCAATCTGGGCTCTACACGAATGTAATTCTTTTATTGATTGTAAGTTTGAATATACGAGGGTGGATTGATAAGTTTCCGGCCTAACCAAGAGATGACGCCACTAGGCCTACCTTGAGGTGACATTCTATAGTACCATCCTTGGATAGCTTGTAGCTATAGTTTCAGCCCGATCTCCTTGCTAGTGTAGGTTTGACAGCACGCTGAACAAGACGCCTCTGTGGTTTTCGTAAAAATGGAAAAGCAGGAAAATCGTGCTGTCATCAAATACTTTTATTTGAAGGGGTTAACGCCGAAGGAAATTAAAAAAGAGATGGACTCAACACTGGGGACATCCTCCCCGTCATATTCAACCGTTAAGCAGTGGGTTTCCGAGTTTAAAAAGGGTCGTGTGAGCACCTCTGATGGGCCTCGCTCAGGACGCCCCGTTGAGGTCACAACTCCAGATATGATCGAAAAAATTCATCAAATAGTGCTGGGAGACCGCAGATTGAAAGTGCGTGAGATAGCTGAGACCTGTAAGATGTCATATGAACGTGTGCAACATATTTTGCACCAACATTTGCATATGGAAAAGCTCTGTGCAAGATGGGTGCCGCGTTTGCTAACAGTCGACCAAAAATTGATTCGAAAAAACATTTCTACCGCAAATTTGTCATTGTATAAGCGTAATCCAAGCGAATTTTTGCGTCGATTCGTAACCGTTGACGAAACGTGGGTCCACCACTACACTCCTGAAACCAAAGAACAGTCTAAACAGTGGATTGGACCAGGGGAACCAACTCCAAAGAAGGCAAAAACAATTTTTTCGGCGAACAAGGTTATGGCTGCTGTTTTTTGGGATGCAAGAGGTATTATATACATTGATTACCTTGCAAAGGGTAATACTATCACTGGTCAATACTACGCAGACTTATTGCAACGTTTGAGCCACGAGGTGAAAATTAAACGACCTCATCTGGCGAAGAAAAAAATCTTGTTTCATCACGATAACGCACCAGCGCACACGTCAATCGTTGCGACGGCTAAAATCAACGATCTAAAGTTTGAATTGATGCCGCACCCTCCTTACTCTCCAGACCTAGCCCCGAGTGACTATTTTCTGTTCCCTAATCTCAAAAAATGGCTTGGCGGTAAGAGATTTGCGGACAATGAAGAAGTAATCGAAGCTGTAAATGGTTATTTTGAGGAGCTTGACGAATCAGTCTATAGAGATGGCATTAATAGACTGGAACACCGCTATGAGAAATGTATCAGCCTTGGAGGAGATTATGTTGAGAAATAAAAAAAAAAATTTTTAAAAACCTTGTTTTTCTTGGTCAGGCCGGAAACTTATCAATCCACCCTCGTAGATGGCAGAAGTTAAAGGCATTCAGATGAAAACGAAATTCGACTTAATGGCGAGCGGGAATAGTCTGGGTTTAATGTTATTTTTTTACACTAAGGAAGTTTCTATTAACCACGTAGCTTAAATTTTGATTCTTTTAGACCCCCTCCCCTCAAGTGGTCAAACGTAGTTTTTAGCTAAACCCCGCCCCCCTCCTCCCCTAAGCTACTTAGCTTTTCGGGTTATGTAATACAAAAAAAACAAAACAAATTATTTTAACTTTCAATTTATGTCACAAACAGGTACAATTGGGAGACTAGTCACTCATTCAAATCTTCAATCACAGGAAAATGTTCATTATTAACGTCGCCATGAATTGGCTGAAAATCAATTCTATTCAGTTCAACGTTTTCTTCCATCTACTTTATAACTGGTTCGACCATATCCGTTTCTTCTTTTCATTACGACCTTCTTTACATGCTTTGTAATATTGACTTGGACACCCCTCCTCCCACGTGGTCAGGCCCCCCAACCCTTAGGCTACGTGGTCTAATGTGAAGAGATATTTGCCGCCCCAACAATTCCGCCGCCCGTTCATTTACTTAATACTGTTTAAAGTATAAAAACGATTGCACAAAAGTCCCAAGACTTATTAGATCTTCGTAAGTAGTTAAGCTTGTTAAACAACTTAAGTACTATAACTAAATCTGCGTTCCTTCCATATTTTATTACTCAAGTCAAAACGTTTACGTAAATCTACTGCAACGATTCCTATCGCGAATCTTGATGCAGTCTGCCTATTAAATGTTTCCAACAATGCGGGGGGATTACACATTATATATTATATACATTGTGAGTGCAGTGTAGGGTTTCTTTAATCCTTTCATTTGTCTGATACCGGCCTCAATAGGAGTACCAAGCTAATTAATTTAATTTTAGCTTGAAGTTCCGCCACAACGACAAACATGGCCCCAGACAAACTTTGATGCGAATTTACCTCGAAATTAACGAATGTCGGTACAGAGCCTTGCACATTACCTTTATCTGTTCATTAATTCAACATATGCGTCATTTCAGTGCTTTATCGTGATATTGAATTGAAACACAAATGCTATTATAAAGCTATTACATCAATGGATGTTTTTATTTATGACTTGGAAATTGCGTCAATTGAAAATGCGTGTTTCACATACTGTAGAGCCTAACATATGTTACCGTATTGATAAAGGATGTACCTTTATTTCAAATGTTAATATATTTTAATAATTATTTTAATAAAACCTATTAGAAACCATGGTACGTTCTAGTGATGGAACGGAAGTGTCATAACGGAAACAGAAACGATAACAGAGGTAAATAGTGTAATTTTCTGGAAGCGGAAGTAAACTGCACTGAAAAAAATTATAGGTACCGTAAAAAATATGTGAAGATTACTTTCTCGTAAATAATAATGACATATTAAAGTAGGTTTTCAATAAGAGAAGAACAAAATTTGGAAAATATCAACATACCGAATACTAGGAAATAGATTTAGGTTCTAAACTACTGGTGAAACTGACTAATAAAAAGTAACGCCGAGATGCATCACCCACGGGCGGTAAATTACAAGATGTTGGATTGTATCCAGAAGTGTTCATTTTTCTCTAATTTTAAATAGCTATAACGATGTAAGTTGTGTTTTGACAAAGGTTCAATCAACAGATAAAAATAGTAAATTTTTACGACTTTCTAAAAAATAATGTTTAGTTCCGATAAGCTTCTGTTATAAGAATGAGGAACCAGATGCAGATGTGGAAAAGTATGCGAAACTTCCGCAATTGCAGAAGCGGAAGTAGAGGTCTGTTGCAACATTAGTCCGTTCTTATATCCCTATGTCTATGATTTCAATCGTATGGGCCTGATTTTGTGCTCATATTGATTTATTTTACTCGAAAATAAGTTCTGTTTAAAAGTACGTAAACAGATTTTTTACTAAGTTAGGTAACTCTAATAAAAATATTTAAGCATTGGTATTTTAGTTTTGATGTTAAATATGGTTTGTTTGTTAAACGAAAGAAAAAGGAAACGGAAAAGTATATACAGCGTCATCAGTTTAATTTTAAATAATTTTAAACGATTTGGAGCGCTTCTAACGTTAAAATTCAATTTAGCTTATTTCGGATTGTTTTACAGTTAATTTGTCTTGAAATTGGTTGATTATTCCATACCGTAACAATATTGATCTTGACCTTGTTGGAGCATACGTAATCCTCAAATGTAGCATCGTACTACAGATGGCGCTCACCACGCCACTTCGAATCATTTTATTCGATTATGGTAACGTGCCTATCACGTTGAGGTGAGCTACGCCGGGATTAATTTCAGCAAGTAGATATCCATATTTTTAATGGACCTTGTTGGAGCATAGGTAATCCTCAAATGTAGCATCGTACTACAGATGGCGCTCACCACGCCACTTCGAATCATTTTATTCGATTATGGTAACGTGCCTATCACGTTGAGGTGAGCTACGCCGGGATTAATTTCAGCAAGTAGATATCCATATTTTTAATGGACCTTGTTGGAGCATAGGTAATCCTCAAATGTAGCATCGTACTACAGATGGCGCTCACCACGCCATTTGTAGTATTTTCGAAAACGCACTGTTAAGACAGCAGGTAAAAGTTGGTCTGTGTTCTGTCGGAGCTGCCTGCGACGCGCTGATGAGATCCAAAAAGATCGAAATCACGATCCGCGTCTGGCAGTTTCGACAGAATACAGACCACTTCGAATTATTTTGTTCAATATTGATGATAAAAATAAAAATCAATAAATTCCGTATTTTGAGCAACTTGATGAACTTCACCGAGTCAGGGCTTGTATATTACATATTACGATTTTTGTCTTTCAAATACACAACCCATCGGGTTTCTCAATGTAACTATTCTCTTGTTTACAAGTAAAATATTGCTAGGTCGTTTATATCCTCTTCGATTTCAAACGAATAAAAATATATATCTCCTGCAGTACTACGGAATCGATAAAACAAAAATACTCCTCGCACTTAAGCCTGTTCGGCTATAGTCGATGAATAAAAGCCTTGATTGGATCCGTTCGACTGTGCAATAAGGAAGATTTTTAAAAGGAAGGATCGAAATGAGGAAAAAAGCGATCAAAGACAAATACGGGCGCCTGCTTCTTCCATCTCGCAGACAAACGATACCTTTGAAGCGGAAATTTAGCGTAGAGCGCTAGGCGCTGGCGGAAACGCCGATAGGTGCCGTTTTTCAAAATTATATTTGTTTAATCTAAATTGTAGATACGGCTTTCATTGGGATAAATGGCAGGCCTCGCCCTTAAATTCTTGTTAAAATCTTCGGCTGTTTGTTTATACAGGGCGTCTAATACAAATTGGGTAAATAATAGGCAATTAAACAAACAAACAGTTTTTTCAACTAAATGCTTCGTTGTTATTATATTTTATTCATTTTTTCATCTATACCCTCTGCGCTTTCTTTCACCCGCGCTTAAGAATACTCTTTAGTGTTGAAAGATATCATCTACACCTCCACCAGTTTCCCCCCTCGCAGCAGTTAATACTGTCTTTCTATCCAAATTTTACCGTCTGTTTTCACCCTTTTAGAGAAGGCAATTAAAGAAAAATTTGCTTAGTGCACCCCTAAAGTATTAGGTACTGAAGAAATATTCTCTCCAAATAAAATAATTGGAAGTGGTCTGTATTCTGTCGAAACTGCCATTTGCGGATCGCGATTTCGATCTTTTTTGATCTCATCAGCGCGTCGCAGGCTGCTCCGACAGAACACATACCAACTTTTACCTGCTGTCTTAACAGTGCGTTTTATAAAATACTAAAAATGGCGCAGTAAACGCCATCTGTAGTACGGTGCTACATTTTAGGATTAGGTATGCTCCAACAAGGTCCACTTGTGTGGATATCTACTTGCTGAAACGAATCCTGGCGTAGCTAACCTCATCGTGATAGGCACGTTACCATAATCGAATAAAATATTTCGAAGTGGTCTGTATTCTGTCGAAACTGCCAGACGCAGATCGCGATTTCGATCTTTTTGGATCCCATCAGCGCGTCACAGGCAGCTCCGACAGAACAGAGACCAACTTTTACCTGCTGTCTTAACAGTGCGTTTTAGAAAATACTACAAATGGCGCAGTAAACGCCATCTGTAGCACGATGCTACATTTTAGGATTTAGGATACATTTCGAATTATTTCATTCGATTAAGCTAACGTGCCTATCACGTTGAGGTTGGCTACGCCGGGATTCGTTTTCAGCAAGTAGATAAGTGGACCTTGTTGGAGCATACGTAATCCTAAAATGTAGCATCGTGCTACAGATGGCGTTTATTGCGCCATTTGTAGTATTTTCGAAAACGCAATATTCTCTCCAAACTTTAAATCTCTAAGTTTTAAGATGTACGTTATCAGTCAGCCACTTGAACAAAACACCCCATTTCATTTCTTTAAGAACGGAATATCAAAAAAATACAACGTGTAATTATACAACACACTACTGAAGTGAAACTTCTTCAAACAAGGATAAAAAATGTTTATTGTGGGTTATTCCTAAGAGACTTTTTTGTAGACCTTTTTAAGGTGAACAATACTGTAGTATATTATTTTGATCTATCTCGTAGGGTTCAGCCAGCGTTTGCAATGTAAGCGCAAGAAAAGTGTTTATTTACGACATCACATTACAAACCTCTAAAATTATCAGTGTTTCTCAACTATATTATGCATGTATTATACATATAAACCTTCCTCTTGAATTACTCTACCTACTAAAAAAACCGCATTAATATCCGTTGCGTAGTTTTAAAGATCTAAGCATACATATGGACAGACAGCGGAGGAAATGCGTTGCATGATTTCGTTACATAGCAACTCACATGAAACGAACTTACCCTACCGTGTATAAGGAAGTTTCACTTCAAAATCTTATTTTCGTGCTTTCAAATATTTAGGTCTAGAAGGTCAATTTACTTGTCATTCCTTGAGAAAAGGAATATCAAGAAATAAAGAGAATAACCAAAGCAGCAAACAACCTATAATTTTCCAATTTTGTATATTGGAAGATTGAAAAGAAATAAAAGAAAATTGAAGTATTTTTTGTGAAGGGGGACACAATTTTTACTAAGGCTAAGAAAGAACCGCTAGACGTTTCCTATTATTAATATGACAATATCCTTGGATTCAATTTCAACTTAAAATGCAAAATGAATATGAAAATATAAAATATGATGAAAACTGCCCTATCTAGTTAAAAACTGCCCTCAAAGAAAGCTTTTAATTATTGAATACACGTATTTAAAGTCATATTAATTAAGCTACTCCTGCATATCAGTTCTCAATAGTAGAATAACAATATATTAAAAAATGTTACTTAGGTTCTCCATTTCTGACAACATAACAAATCCATTCCACATTGTGCATCTTTTGGAGGGTGATACTACCCACCAAGCCGAAACTGCCCATTTAAACGAAATTGATATATTATCAAGTTGTGGGCGGTATGCCGCCATCTACTGATTCAGTTCGAAAAGTAGCCACAACTTTAGGTCCTTGCAGCGAAAACATTATCACACATTTCATCTTGATTGCTTCCCTTTTTTGTTGCTTGCTTTTTCTAATAAGCGCTTTGAGTTTTTTGCAGATGACATACGCTTTGACAGGGGAAATCTGTTTCAGCATTTTTGATAATATTATATTCTTTGAAAATTTAGTCTTGCGACCAGTAGGTGATGAGCTGATGCTATCCTGATTCGGGTCTGTAGACAATCGTTGTTGGGAGTTGCTTCCTAACGCTTCGGTAACATAAGCAGGGAGCTTCAGCAGAAGTTCTTCCATCTCCGTTACTGAATATGGACAGTCCAAATAGGCCAGCATCAGTTCACATTGTTTGGTTTAAAGAAAAATAATTTTCCCGGAAATTTCTGGCACTACATTTTTCACCCTGTAGTAACTTCTGAAAATCTCCAACTAAGAACTGATTTTGTAAGGCTGCTCACCACGAAGAATACTCTTCATGTGTGATACTGTAGTGGGTGTATTAGCCTCTATAAGGTGAGGGAAAGGGGTATAGTGGACAGGAATCGTTAACGTGTAATGCCCAGGAAGTCCACATAGATCCTGTTGAAGTCCACACAGATCCTGTTGAACAGAAAAACCCTGAACAGCGCTGGTTCAGTGGTATAATTATTCGTGGTCTATTCATGATAGTTAAGTTACTTTCTTTTTTTTAATTTAATTACTTATTTTTATCAATTTCTTCCTTGATGCATATGTTTAGGATTACAAAGTAACGGTAAGGAAAACGACACTCACGAAGTGAGTGTTGTCACTGCCGCGTATTTCCTTTTGTTTTTTGTATTACTAATGCTTATTACTTGTAGTCGGCTTTTAGGTGCACCACTGGAATGTGGATTCCTGCGCTAGACTCTAGTGGAAGGAATCATGTACATCTAGTCAGGAATACCACATAAATCATTTTTCCCTCCCAGTTATTAAACAAAAAAAGATTCTTCTCAAGCATTTGAGATACTACAGCTTGTAGAAAATGCCAGTTGTGGGCCATGGACTACAACTAGATATTACAATTTACACGTATATATTTGACTCCATCACTTTAATGAACACCCTGTAGGTTGTAATGGACATAATTTCGACCTCGAGTTACCTATGGCAATGATGATGATAATGATGATGATGGTAGAAGGCAATCTAACTTTTAGTGTTGGGGGTTCCGTTTCGATATTACCCACTGCTTGCAAATGAAAAAAGGAAATTGAACATAACGATCGCGCACACGGCCAAATACACTTTTTTTTCGTTACAACTGTTCTGACGTAAGATGGATGTGAAAAAGAGGGAAGTTTCTGCGAAAGTGGCTTTTTTCGGCGACAATAAATGCTTGATATTATCAACCGGTATTATTGTTATTACCATGACGGGGGAGAGTTACGGGGGAATTGCGATGGCACGGCGCAGCGGGTGGATGTGCTCTCTCTTTGCAAGAATAAGAAGGTAATCAAATTAAAATGTGCTCGCTGCTTTCAAATCGTCTTAAAATGATTTTTTTTATGCGTGACCATAAAGGAAAAGGTTTTCTGTTGTCGTTCGATGTTCATATTTAATCCAATTTTTCGTCATGTACGTGCCAGAGTATAAATATGAAAAAAAAAACAGAACGGCACGTTTTCAGTATAGATATACTTATAAAACTGTAAAAAAGGCTTATACTGGAAAGAAAAACTGCGGAAATGTAGAATAACTCGAAACCACGAATTTCAAATTGCCTTTTCACGAGTCATTTATCCGGGGTATTTTTCCATTTCCTAAGTTTTTCCTATATTTATATTTGATCTTTTCCAACCTTTTCTTTCCTTTCATACCAGTATTTTTGTTCTACTTTCATTTATTTTCATACAACTCTGTGTTGTCAATACCAGTTTCATTTCGTTTAAGGGTATCTCCTCCTTGCTAGATGCTAATACTGCTATATGACCTGCAAATCTATCTATACTGATCTTTTGCCCCAGTATATTTATCGGTAAAGTTGACCTGACTTTAATGATTTTTACTGTGTCTTCGATGTACAGATTAAAATGTAGCGGTGACAGTGTTCGTCCATGTCTAACTCTCTTTCAAATATTTATTTCTCTTCATTGCTGCTCAAGCTCTATAACTGCTTGTTGCTCTTTATACAAACTAAGTATCACTCTTCTATCTTTGTAACTCATCCCTAAATTTTTAAGTATATTTAACATCTTGTCCCATTTAACATTGCCAAAAACTTTTTTATATCTGCGGATCCTATGTACGAACCCTTTCCTTTTTTCTATGGTTTTCTCTATTGGTTACCCGTAAACTATAGGGTTGTTCGGAAAGTCATTTGGTTTTTTTTTTTGTAGAAATGAAAGACACAAATACTTTATTAAATTATATATTGACCGTTCTGGTCCAACACCTTTTGCCATCTTTCTGGTAGTAGCATAATTCCACGCTCATAAAATTTTTGGTCTTTGCTGGCAAAAAACTGATCGAGGAGGTTTTTGACCTCCTCATTTGAGGTGAAGGTTTTACCGTCTAAAAAATTTTGGAGTGACCGGAACAAATAATAATCCGATGGTGCCAGGTCTGGAGAATATGGTGGGTGTAGCATTGTATCCCATTCAAGCTGTAAAAGCTTTTGGCGAGTGACCAAACTTGTGTGAGGTCTCGCGTTGTCTTGGTGAAACACTACACCTTTCCTGTTGATTAGTTCTGACCTTTTCTGTTGAAGTGCATCATTCAGTTTGTCCAGCTGATGACAGTAGACTTCCGAATTAATCGTTGTGTTATGCGGTAAAAGCACAAAAAAAACGATTCCTTTAAAATCCCACCAAACAGACAGCATCACCTTTTTTTGGTGAATATCGGCTTTGGAAATGGTTTGAGCCGGTTCATCTTTTTTGCTCCATGACCTCTTGCGTTTGACGTTGTTGTATACAACCCATTTTTCGTCCCCAGTGATGATGCGCTTCAAAAACGGATCATTTTCGTGACGTTTGAGAAGCGAATCGCAGACGTCAATGCGGCGACACAGATTTCTCTCTGTGAGAACATGGGGAACCCATACATCGAGCTTCGAGGATAATCCCAGGCCTTTCAAGTGGTCATAAACTGTTGAATTTGATAAATTTAACCTCAATCCGATCTCACGTGTTGTTATTCGCCGGTTCACATCAACTAATGCCTTTATCGCGTCTTTATCAGCTTCAACCGGCCTTCCCGAACGTGGTGCATCTTCGACATCAAAATTGCCGGATCGAAATTTAGCGAACCAGTTCTGGCACTGGCGTACTGTCAACACACCTTCTCCATACACATCAGTCAATTTCTTTCTGGCTTGAACAGCATTTTTACCCTTTCTGTAGTAAAACAGTAAGATATGTCGAAAATGCTGCTTATCGCTCTCCATATTTAAAAGGGCACCAACCAAAAACTACTGCGTAGAATTAATTGGAATTTTTCACACACAAGCCTTGCTATATGAGCTCTCAAAGCATATAATAATTATACGGCTTAAATGTGCAATTGGGCGCAAAAGAATACAATTAAATCCTCTGTCGGGAAAAACGAAATGACTTTCCGAACAACCCTATAGAATGACCTCCAGCGTTCTTCTATGTCTTTTAAACCGTAATTGGTCTTCCCCTAATAGTTCTTCCGCCCTTTTTTCCGTCTTTCCCTGTACGATCCTAGCTAAAACTTTTGATGCATGGAAAGTTAAGCTAATTGTTCTAAATGTCTCGCATCTATCCGCTGCTCTAGTTTTTGGTATGACTAATACCACGTTCCGTTTATAGTCCTCCGGGACTTTCCCCGTCTAGTAAATGTGACTAAGTTTTTGAACACATTATTGTTAAATAATGGATTTAGTTATTAATATTCATTTTTATATCATAATGAGGTTTCTCCATATCAAAGATGGTGAAATACTTTGTAATGTTAAAAAATTGGGTCACATCGTCAAAAGTTTACATTTATCGGAGAGAACTTTAAAGTAGCAGTGGAGGAGGTGTTCGCATAGAGGCAGCAGCTCCAACATGTGCATTTTGTCACACATTACCACTCCGAGTGCTGCATCGGAGGTGGTATTAGTGGCACGGGGTGTGTGAGCGGTCTGGTAGGTATCGAACTATTGGCACCCCATTAATAATTCAGGCCAGACAAAACGCTATTACGTTATCCAGTCCTCCAAACCCCGAATACTGCAGTGTTAGATAGTACTCGCAGTAGTAGATGCGAAAACGGGAGAGAGTTCACTGCATATCCACTTAAATCGTATGAATTTTTAATTAAAATATTCCGACGAAGTGCTAATCAATTATTTACGTTTTGCTGTTAGCGATTTTTGCCGCAAAAATTATTCTGTCGTTTTCAGGCCGTGCCAGAACGTTTGCTAATGAATTTTTGTGGTCGCGCCACTACATAACACTAGAATGGAAAATGCATTAAATATTACCCACTGTTACTACCTAATACACATATGCGTTGTTTCACTTTAACTTTCCTAACCACAAAGCTATCACATCGCTATTCCTAGTAACAAACATGCAACAGTTATTACACGATTAGCTGACAATGAAACAAAATATTATTGGCTTCATACTTGGCAATTTAATAATATATGTATAAATTAAGACGAAAAATATGGTACCACGATAAAGGAATATTGTAATAATTACCACAGGTCCATAAAAACTTCACTCGTTAGATGTTGCTGTTCTTAGAAAAGAAAACGATTCAATATTTGAGGTAGGTGGTGATTGAGTAGAGATACACCCAAAAGCAAACTGAAGTAACTGAACTAAAGTTCAAATTGACACGCACAAACTACTATTGCTACGGTCCAAAGAGGGATGTTTTGTGATGATAGAGAAAGTTAGTACTTATTCGTATTTTCTAAACAATAATAACAATAATAAATTAATAAAATACTGCTTTTTGGTTTTTGTTTTTTAATTAAAAAGTGTTGACAGAATTGCTTTACTTTCTACATATCATTTGTAGAAAACCAAAAAGAACAAAATGGTCGTCTACAAATCATTATACAGAACAATTTTGAATCTGAAGTGAACAAACTGTAGTTTATAATCTCTAGTTTTACAATCGGTTTGGTAAATTCAGATCGGATTATTCAGGGTAATACGGTGGAATTTGCAACATACTTTTAACTGTTGGCACTACAATTATACAAAAAGTAATACTGCGAGGAATTTCATTATCTGCCTATTTAAACGCTATCGTTGTGAGAAAAATATACAGTTAATAGTGGCAATCGCCAAAAATACGATTTTTTTGTTATCATTCGTGAGTGGTAAATGGTTCGATTAGGTTCTACAGAACATTACATTGAAAGTAAATCGATTTATTTGATTCATTTCATATACCCGCAGGCTGCTAATAGCTTACAGATAATAACAGCATTCAAATCATTTAATACTTTACGATGAACTTTTACTTTCGTCTAGTTGTAAAACTGTATGTAAAGTTCCATATTTCTAAAAGTATTGATGACCGTCTAAGTCATTCACCGAATAAATAAAAATAACCAACTTTCAGTAATTTCGCTCCGCATATCGTTTTGAAATGACGTCATGCGCGTGCGAGATCGCTTTCGGTCGGCGGAGTTGAACAGTGAACAGAAGAAGTGTTATCAAAAAGTTAACTAGTGATTATCAAACCTAGTGGGTCAAAGAACAATTTCCATTGTCGGCATTCGGTAAATAGTTAACAAAAAGATAATATTTAGTTATAGAAAATCGTTCAAATTATTCTCCATGAAATCCAAACAATTGCACAAAGAAGAATCTAATATTCTGCCGTTATCTTCGATTTATTTCTGTTACATTAAGGGAAAAGAATCGGTAATTGTACAGAATGCGCTTTCCGACATTATTTCACGATGGGTAATGGAAAGTTGTTGCGACACTGATGGAATAAAGCACGTTGATAAACGCGTGTATAAATATAAAGTAAACGAAAGACAGAGAGGGAATGGAGCACAATGAGCTCCTGAAAGACACGGAACGACAGGCAGCATCCCTTGCACAAAGAAATAACAATTTCCACGTAGTTCACATGTCTTTGTGTTTGCTTTAACTTCATTGCCGCCGCCGTAATATTTCTCAGTTTTATAAACGAACCTTGATCGCGAATCAGACAGCACCGGATCGGCGATGCGTCGCCTTCATCGTAGACGCGTCGCCGTTGTCGACATCGTGTGTCGCTGCGGCGGACGGACGTCTAGCATAAAAAGAAAATCGCTAAACGCGACACTTTAGAAAATTCTACAGTGGAAATAGTTGGGAAATTGATTTTTATTTGAAGAAAAGGGCGATTGTAATGGAAGTTATTGAACAGTATCCTGCTGAGCGTCCCTGCAGCAACCGATTCAGCGAATATACCGCAGTGTCGGCTGCAACACGTACAGTTCGCATCAAAATATATGTATGATACACATTTTATACGTCCGTTTTTATATTATACGTAAATGTTTATAAAGAATGTTAATAAAACGGTAAATGTCTAGATGATGGCCCCCACCCCCGAAGGGAGTAGCGGAAAGCGGGTAGGGGTGATCGAAAGAGGGTGGTCACTTGAACAAAACCCGATAACCTACCCTAACCTAACCCTCCCTATTGATAAAGATATTTAAATAATGTTTTATATAACTTTATATTTTTTTGTATTTTTCATTAGTTTTACCTTTGAGTATTGTTTAAGAATGACTATAAATATTTACATGCCTAGAAATGTATGAAAATTGTCAAAATAATCAACTTTCAACCCCCATAACTTTTTATAGGGGTGAGACCGCCACGAACTTTTTATGGTACAGTGGTGGGGGAGACCTCCTCTTTCGATCCCTCCCAAAGGAGGTGGGGGCCATCATCTAGACCTTTGCAAATAAAACAACCAATTATTCCATTATTATCAAGAGAAAAAATCCAATTTAGGTCAACCTCTACTCCTCTTAACTCCTGTTTTTGCTTCTAATATGTCTAGCTCTTCATACCTGAGGTGTCCTCGCCTATTTCTTACTGACTTCCATGTTCTCCTACTCTTTTTAATACTTCCTCATTTCCAGCCTTGTCTATCCACGGTATCCTCATTATCCGTCTGTAACAATACATTTCGAACGCTTCTAACCTTTTCTTTTCAGCCGCGCCCACCGTTCATGTTTTGCACCCGTACTCTACTATTAAGCACTGCTCTAAAGAAATCAAATAGTATTGTCTATTACCTTAGTTATTTATTTATTGCTACATGTATTATAAATTACATTTGTCGATATCAGACGTTCACTTGTTGCTGTCTAGCCGGTTTAGTCATTCTGCATCGCACTGTAACATTCCTTCTCCGCAGTGCATTCATACTAAGCACCTACCCTTTCTAGATAAGCTGCCGGGGAGGTCGACAACGAATCTGTTATTCGAATGTGGTACTTTCCAACTCAGTTGCCTCGTATGTATGTATGTATGTATGTATGCATATATACTCAAACCTTCGTAGCCCTCTTCGACGTTTTAATTCAAACGTAATCGATAGTTCAAAGGACTTGTAAATAAAGCATTAACGGGGATAATAATGCAAGGTTTTATTGTGAATGGGTACACGAAAGCCACTTGCTAGATGCCGATAGTATTATTTCATGCGCACTAATCGTAAGTTAAGAATAAGCAACGTATCTATACGAGGGCAATTATAGGGTTGTTCGGAAAGTCATTTCGTTTTTTTTTGTGGAAGTGAAAGACAGTTTTCGTATAATAAACAAATACTTTATTAAATTATATATTGACCGTTCTGGTCCAACACCTTTTGCCATCTTTCTGGTAGTAGCATAATTCCACGCTCATAAAATTTTTGGTCTTTGCTGGCAAAAAACTGATCGCCTCCTCATTTGAGGTGAAGGTTTTACCGTCTAAAAAATTTTGGAGTGACCGGAACAAATAATAATCCGATGGTGCCAGGTCTGGAGAATATGGTGGGTGTAGCATTGTATCCCATTGAAGCTGTAAAAGCTTTTGGCGAGTGAGTTCTCTGTGAAACTGTTGAATTTGATAAATTTAACCTCAATCCGATCTCACGTGTTGTTATTCGCCGGTTCACATCAACTAATGCCTTTATCGCGTCTTTATCAGCTTCAACCGGCCTTCCCGAACGTGGTGCATCTTCGCCATCAAAATTGCCGGATCGAAATTTAGCGAACCAGTTCTGGCACTGGCGTACTGTCAACACACCTTCTCCATACACATCAGTCAATTTCTTTCTGGCTTGAACAGCATTTTTACCCTTTCTGTAATAAAACAGTAAGATATGTCGAAAATGCTGCTTATCGCTCTCCTTATTTAAAAGGGCACCAACCAAAAACTACTGCGTAGAATTAATTGGAATTTTTCACACACAAGCCTTGCTATATGAGCTCTCAAAGCATATAAAAATTATACGGCTTAAATGTGAAGTTGGGTGCAAAGAATACAATTAAATCCTCTGTCGGGAAAAAACGAAATGACTTTCCGAACAACCCGATATTTTTTAAGAAAATGATTTTATTACTAAAACGTAATTACTGTTTTGTTTATTTTTCTACATAACCGCCAGAACGATTAAGGCCTTGTCATATCATCGTGACACCAGCTTTCCGATGCTCTATATCTAAATGTTTACGGCCAATGTCAGATGTGCTTTTACAGCGTCCTGAAGTTCTTTGTTGTTGGCAAAGGCTTGTCCATCAAACATTGCAGGTGAAAATCCTTCGGTGGCAGGTTTGGACTATACGGTGGATGTTCGAAAATGCCCTAATTGAATTATGAAAGAAAAGACACGTCCAATTATCATGTCGGCACAATGAGGCTATATAAATGTTATGAATGAAAACTACGACAAGTTTGGTACAATAAAATCAGGAATGTCGTATGTCTAGTCCCATCAATAAATGTAGCCGAATCTCCCCACGATCGGTGAAAAGTTTACCTTATGTTTATATGTAGGTACATACTATTAGATTAAAAATCTTCAGGCAAGTATTCTCTAATTACAGACGCCAAATATTACTTATTGTAGGCGGGATTATCAATCTCTGCGTCCACTCAAGTGGAACTAAAACGACAATAGCGCCGCCACGACGACGACGGCGCGTTTGATGCGGGCGATATATCTTTTGATAATTATCAAAGCCAGTAATATTTAGGCAAAATTAATTAAATTCCATCTTGATTACAAGCCGATTGGTTATAGTAATGAGTTTACGGCGGCTCGATGTGGTTATGTTATTGTGCTCTCTAATGATAAGGCCGACTGGTTGGGACTAGGTAATTTACACCGCCATTACTTAGAGTTTCTTAATATGCCTTGATGTTACCGTCAAAATCATGTAATATTAAAATTTCTTTAAATGTCTGAGTACAGAAATAACATAACACACAAATTAGGAGTTAATTGTGTACAATGCTTTCAATTACGTACATCATCATGCAGTGCTGTCTCTATTGGTTAGGGGCGAACTCATACTCACACTGCTGATTTTACGCCAGTCGTGCGCGCGCACTTCCGTTGCATGCTAAAGTTCTGATTTCAACACGCCAAACGAAGCATAACTTCAAAAAGATTTATAATTTTTATTATTAAGACAGAGTAATTAGATACAAAAAGAATAGGCACATTTCTGCATCTAAATGAATACTAACATCATCGTTATAAGGTCGTCAGTTCTTGAAAACGTATCTCTACTCTTTCCTATTCTGAGCTAATCTTCGCATTTCCCTAAAACTATAACAACCCACATCCTTAACTATTTGCGAACAGTAATCTAATCTAGGTCTACCTCTATTCCTCCTAACTCCTGTTTCTGCTTCTAATATGTCTTTGACTAGACCTTCATGCCTAAGGTGTCCTACCAACTTATCTCGCCTTTTTCTTATTGACTTCCATAGAGTCCTCTGTTGTCCTATTATTTCTAATACCTCTTCATTTCTAATCCTTTCAATCCACTGTATCCTCATCATTCGCCTGTAACACCACATTTCGAACGCTTCTAACCTTTTCTCTCTCTCCCACTGTCCATGTTTCGCACCCGTACAGCGCCGCGCTCCAAACATACACCTTTAACAATCTTTTTCGAATTTCTAAATTAACCGTTTGTCAGCATAGAAGTGACTTCTCTTTTCTTCTTTCCTTTTTTTTCTAAGTGGCATGCATAATAGATTAAGTTAATATTATATTTTTAATAAAGTTTGAAGTAAATAACGAAGCGTGAAGTTGGATAGTTAGAAAGGAATCAACTTGTGCCCTCAACAACCAAAAGGAAATTGTTGGAAGCAGTGGGCTGGAAGCTTGACCAGGGCAACGCCATTGCTAATGCTAATGATAATAACAAGCAAATGCTGCAGCTTTCGGACTTCGGACACCAGCTAACCTCTGGCAACCTGCAATTACGCGTTGCCAAACGAGAGCGAAGCAACACGAAGGAGGGCAGCAGCAGTGACCGCTATTCCCAAGAGATTTCCACAATTCAAACGTCGATAAGCTGATTTAAATCGAATGCCATTCGATCTGCAACGAACGGTGTTACTGTCGTATGCTGTTTCAATAATTCAATTATGGATTGGCCTGGCCGATACTCTAGCTTTGACCTCACAATATCACACATGGTATCGACCAAAATGATTACAGTTATCTGCACGTAATACCTTTCACCTTCCTTAACGTTTCAAACAGCATACACTGCTTTTATGTCACCCTCAAGCACTCTGTGTATTTCTCGTATTTCATTTGCTCATCCATCTTGTTAATTATTTAGGTTTCCGTACCAGATAGGTTCATAGTTTACTTTTCGATTATTACTATAGCATTCTTTAAATTGTACAAAGTGCGATAGGTCTTTCTGGCCGTTGTCTATGGAAATTCCTTCCCAACGTTTCGCCTGCAACTGCTGCAGGCATTCTCAAGGGTGAGGTGGTCGTCGCGTTCCTAATCCACCAGCGACCGTCGAGATACAACTACGAACGCGACGACCACCTCATCACCCTTGAGAATGCCTGCCGCAGTTGCAGGCGAAACGTTGGGAAGGAATTTCCATAGATAACGGCCAGAATGCCCAGTCAGACTTTCTACAACAGACGACGGCCATGAAAGCCTACATACATTTATTCTTAAAATTAGTTACGTTTGATTGGCTGTCTAATCTTTTTTAGTCCACTCTGAGCCATATTTTCGAAGTTTTATAAAATACAATTTAGTGTTATGTGATTTTGTCTCCTCATAGTTCTTATTTTTGTGAAAACTTGATATAAACTGCAAAATGCGCCCTGTCACTTCATTTTTATACCTATATAATACGAACGAAACAACCAAACAATATAGATATTACGAAACAAAACACTGGGTAATTTTCTTGAATTTTGTGTTTTAAAATATTTGAAATTTGGTCGCCAGAGGCTATTAACCCCATTCTATTACTACTTTTTAGAAGTCAAAATCAAAAAAAATAAATATGTTTACTTTATTCTTTCTTGGATGCAAATTTGAGTACCAGAAAATTTTGAAGAGTTCCATACAGACTTACTTCATTGTTATTCATCTTTTTTAAAAATAATTTTGCATTTGCATCATACATCCTGCGTATCTATTAACGGCTGTGCTATAATTTATAATGTGTATGTGTTATTTTGTAGTCGAAATGCTCTATAGTCTACCTACAAAATCAGCATCATTTAAAAGTCCAATTAAAAGTGCGTCTGTCCGCTCGTTTTGATAAGTGGCTGACAACACAATTAGTGAATTGCAGTGTTACACGCGAATAATTTGAAATAACTAGCCTTTAGATCGACGCCAAACGTTATTTCATTATTAAATCGCAATTTGTTCTATTTAAATAAAACGGAAAATTGCAGGTCGCTTATTTTCTTTTTCAATAAGCCTTTGATGGTTTTATTAGTACTGAAAGGCAAATAACATTGTCTCTCAGCATTATTGTGAATAATAACTGTACGCAATTTTGCTGCAGAAATTAAAGTTAAATTCAAATCAAATTAAAATTAATACGTACTTACTATTGACAGTCGGCTTTGAACAGTTAATTAACAAATGAATAATAAAAAACGAAATGTGTGCTGGGACACACAGTAGAAGTGAACCTTCAACGGACAAGTGGAAAAACGAATCGCAACCAAATTTTTACTTTAAGTTCTACGAGCAGATTGTTGAAGTTTCACTTCTACTATGTGTCCAGCACACATTTCGTTTTCACAGGTTTACTGCAAATTATGATTTGGTTTTTACATAGACCGCAAATAGAGGTAATGATGCCCAGCCACATGTGGAGAGCAGAGGTAAGAAAACAACAGCTGAGCACAGCACACGCCGCCGGGACTCTAGCGAAAACCCCTAATACAGCCGTTGCCCTTGTTTGGTGATTAATATTTAATTAATGTTCGAAGTCGATTACGATTATTTTTAGAGCAGTATCCTAATCGTTTTCCTTCAATCATACACATTACACAATAATTGTGTCCACTATTATCAACACAAAATGACAAATACTGTGGTGTATTTTCTAGCTTACACTAAAATTAAAATAATTAATGTCTTCGGAAGGAAGAAAATTTTTGGTAAGTAATAAATATACATACTGACCCATGTACAAGAACTAAATTGTATGGTCTAAAAATTATTCATTCTGCTAGAGGACGGTGCTCATTTAGGCTACGTTAAATTCAAGATGCACACAATTTTAGTCAATTAATTACATACCAAAGATAGAAACAAGGACGTACAGGAAAATGCGAAAGGACTAGATGGCAATCTGAGATCACATTTTGCGAGCGACGTAGTTCCGTTATAAATTTAAGTCAGTTTACATGAACCGCAAAGGGTGGCGTTGGCGCCTAAAAGGGTCCAGAGGGCAGATAGGAAAAGTTGAATTCCGCCGTTACGCCGCCGCCTACGTTATTTATAGAAGACCAGCCTAGCAGCCGCAATATTCTTCGTGCGGTTTACCGGACCTGAACGGAATGTCTTGTAATTCTGTCGAGCCAACATAAATTCTACGAGACCCTCTGCTTCCAATTTCCAGTTGGAATTAAATATTTGAAATTTCACTGGTTCGACTTGTTGTACAAAAAATGAATGAAAATATGTAGTTGCAGGTCTGCGGAGGTGCATATAGAAAAACTATCGCTGAAAACATTCCTCGACAATGGAATGAATGTCATTAGTCGTACGTCAAATTACGTAGAGTTCGAGGATCAATTCTTTGTATCTAACATTGCATATTTATATAAACTTTTGGTCAAGAGCCTAATGCTGCTTATCAATAGTTATTTAATTGATTGCTATCGCAATGTGCGTCTAAAGATTATCATGTGTAACAGCGTAATAATACTTTACTAGTCGTTTCACAACCGTCATTGTTTACATGTTTCATCGATGTAGTTGCTAAGTGTTCGCAAATTCACACCCAGGACCGGCTTCGGATTGCAACTTCGTCTGGGTTTATTTATTGCTAGTAGCGTAGTAATACTTTACTAGTAGTTCCACAACCGTCATTGTTTACATTTTTCATCGATGTAGTTGCTCAGTGCTATCGCAAATTCACACCCAGGGCCGGCTTCGGATTGCAACTTCGTCTGGGTTTCTTTATTGCTAGTAGCGTAGTAATACTTTACTAGTAGTTCCACAACCGTCATTGTTTACATTTTTCATCGATGTAGTTGCTTAGTGCTATCGCAAATTCACACCCAGGGCCGGCTTCGTATTGCAACTTCGTCTGGTTTTCTTTATTGCTTGCTTGCTTGCTTGCTACTTCTTTCAGAACCTCCCTGTATATTTTATATACGTGTCGTATCGGTGTGTTACTATCTCGTACCACATGGTCAGTGTCCTGTCCGCGTCTCAACTATTATCCACATCCACACTGGTCGTGTCTCGTTTGAAAGCGAATTGCAGTGTCCCGTCCGCGTCCGCTTGTCCGTCCGGTCGACTATCCATCGATACGCGCCTGTTCTGCGGTTTATACGCCGCTGATTTATGTAGCGTTGTAATGTGATTTATGAAAATGCCATCCGATACAAGGGCCACGCGGTCGACGGTGCCACCGTAAATGCTGTCGTTTAAAATCGGACGCGATTGTGTGCCCTGGCGACTGAGTGTACGTAGGGGGTGTACACCACAGACGCCTAATGCCACCGCGACGCACAGTGTTCTAATCATTCAAAAAACAATCTTCATAAGTCATGACATTTTGAACTTTACTTACAATAAACATTGAAAGCCCAAGTACAGTCCTGTCAACATACACAAAAAAAAAATTGGCAACAAATCTTAACACGAAATCGACTTAGTTTAACCACAATACCAAGTGTTATTTTGACAACTCTCAACTATTGGTTGGTAATTTGTTATAAGCAATTAATGCATTTCTTCTTCGTTTTCTACCTATAAAACGTCATCAAATCAGATTTTTGGATATTAGGAAGTAAATTTGAGATTGTAGGGAACGAAAAAACAATATAATTCGAGACCTTGATCTAATCGATGGGATCAATATTAAAGGTGACAAAGGAGAAAAATTGGAAAAGTCATTCCTTCTTTAAGAATTCATACCTTTGTTGTAATTGTAATTGTAATGCTGAAATTGCGAGAGAGGAGAACATGCTTACAAATACGATGTGAGCAGAAAAATAATTATGTGGTGACCATATCATCATCATAAGGTCGTCAGTCCTTTGACTGATTGGACACGCATCTCCATTTTTTCCTATCCTGTGCTAATCTTTACATTTCCTAAAACTAGAACAATCCTTAACTATTTGCGTAACAGTAATCTAATCTAGGTCTACCTCTACCCCTTCTAACTCCCATTTCTGTCTCTAATATGTCTTCGACTAGCCCTTCATGCCTAAGAAAGTGTCCTACCAACCCATCCCGTCTATATTCTATTGACTCAGAGTCCTCTGTTTTCTTATTCTTTTTAATATCTCTTCATTTCTAAACATCTTTATCCACGGTACCCTCCTCATTCGCCAGTAACACCACATTTCAAACGCTTCTAACCTTTTCTTTTCCACAGCGCTCACCGTCCATGTTTAGCACCCGTACATCTTCGCATTTCCCTAAAACTAGAACATCGCATATCCTTAACTATTTGCGAATACTAATCTAATGTAGGTCTACCTCTACTCCTACTCCTGTTTTGCCTCTAATATATCTCTGACTAGCCTTTCATGCCTGAGAAGGTGCCCTACCAACCTATCCCGTCTATTTTTTATTGACTTCATTGGAGTCCTCTGTTCTTTATGATACCTCTTCATTTCTAACCTCTATCCACGGTATCCTCATCATTCGCCTGTAACACATTTTGAATGCTTCTAACCTTTTCTTTTCGAGCCGCGCCTACGGTAAGTGTTTCGCACCCGTACAACGCCGTGCTCCTGACATATACCTTTAACTATCTTTTTCGAATTTCTAAATTAACCGTTCGCGAGCATAGAGGCGACTCGATCCTTCGCTACCCTCTACTTTATATCTCTACTACCCTTTCCGTTCTGACTTATCTGACTTCTTAGATATCTAAAATCAGCCATATATAAAACAATAAATAATTAGGTATATGAAACTACGAAATATAATTGGTTTTGAAAACACTGTGTGTTGTACCGGTCCTACTTTCCACGACCCTCTCTTCTGCAATTCGGTGGCATAATTTTAGTGCCGTTATAAATTCATCACAAAGCGCAGTTAATATGGGACATCCTTCAACGTCACAGGAAATTCGCGCTTAAGCGGCGCCATTTCCAACTTTTTTCGTCAGTAATTTGTTACACGAACTTACGAAATTTGTACAAAAAATAACCTCTTTCCATTATTCAGTTATAACAGTCTATTCTAATAAATTTTTGAAAGACAAATTCCTTATTCTTCTGGTTTTATGCACGTTAACCTCTTATAATTATATACCCCTAAATAAATAATTAATGTCTGGATAAGATATGCATTTATACAGGATGTTTCTGAAATAAGTGACAAGCTTTAGAAGGGTGTTAACTAGATGCGATAGGGAATCGCATGGTGAGTGAAGCAGTATGGTTAAGGGCGTGGGCGCGAATTATCGACGTATTGCCATAACTATATCGATGAAGAATGTCAACAGTGACGGTTATGGAACGACTAAAAAAGTAAATATCAACAGCTTAATACTGCGCTCATTTTTATCATAAGGTCGACAGTCCTAAGGCTGGTTGGACACGCACCTTCACTCCTTGCGATCCTCAGCTCATCTTCGCATTTCCCTAAAACTGGAACAACCCACATCCTTAACTATTTACGAACAGCAATCTAATCTAGGTCTACCTCTACCCCTCCTAACTCCCGTTTCTGCCTCTAATATGTTTCTTACTAGTCCTTCATGTCTGAGAAGGTGTCTTACCAACCTATCTCGCCTATTTCTTATTGACTTCCATAGAGTCCTCTGTTCTCCTATTCTTTCTAATATCACTTCATTTCTAACCTTCTCTATCAACAGTATCCTCATCATTCGCCTGTAACACCACATTTCGAATGCTTCTAACCGTTTCTTTTCCGCCACGCCCACTGTCCATGTTTCGCATCCGTACAGCGCCGCGCTCCAAACATACACCTTCAACAACCTTAACATAGCAGAATCGTACACCAGAGTGCCATGCCGACCATCGTGATCTCTGTCACTCTGAACACTGAAAGAGCTAGTGTCTCCTTTCAGGGACTTGTCCTAGTCTGGTTACTCTTTATAAGAACCCCCCCGCCCCCATTATGGTTAAACCTAGGTCCGGCTCCCTAAATCATCGAAACTCGCAAGCGGATCCACCGACTCTAGTTTATACCAAAGCTTTCGTTACGCTAGTCTTGCCCTTTGAGGGAGAGTAAAATTATCATCAGCCACCCAGCGTTTCGTTCGATTTACGTTAAATTAAACTAAGCATGTAATTTGTACTTCCCATGGCAGCCGCAAACGACAAAAATGGCGTCGACTAAATAATCCCCGCTTAGAAAGAGTTATTATTTTCATTTGCATAAAAAATGAGCTCCGGCATGGCGGTCCGCGTTCCAGATATTCCACTGCTCGAAAAGTAAATTACACGGAAAACTTCCTGATTGGCGAAGATACGGGCTTTTAATCATGAAGTCGGTTAAATGTCTCTATTTCCGGAGAGATCACTTTCCATCAATAATCTTTAATAAGATAGTAATATTCGTTTTGCTTGGAGAAAATGCGGTTTTCCTTGGAAATGATTTAATACTTCAGATTGGAAGTTACGAACTTGAAATCTTGCCCTTCGAAGGTCGAAATGAAATTGAAAACATAGAGCGATTCCTTATAATGAAATTAAAGGGACTACAAGATGCTTCCAGTATTATTTATCTATTTAAACTTAATGTAGAGAGGGAGTCAAACAAAGATACATGCACACTGTTACCACTACTTTTTAATCCATATACCGAAGACGCGATAAACATAATCAAAGACAGGACAACTTTACAGATACATATAGAGGAGCAAAAGATTATATTTAAAAGAAAATCAAGCTATTCGAAGATTTTCCAATTATTGGTAAATTCGAATCATCTCCACCCCCTTATTCATTTGTTCAAAAAAAAATTCTAGCAGGTAAATTATTCGATTAAATATCAGTTTTTTTCTTGGTTTAATAAATTCTAAGGGTTATATCGTTGTCGGTGCCACAGTAAGTGCAGGAAATAAGTTAAAATTTATGTACTTACTCGCTGTGTAAGACGTTATTTGTAAGTGGTTATCTGTGTGCTTCCAGGCCTCTCCATTGTCCATTATTTACATTTAAAAATCGATACGATAAAATAAGAAGAAAAGAGAACGAGCTCTAGCCTAAAAGTAGCAGTGGTATAGAGGTAGGTAGGGAGTAGGTACATAGATGTTTCCCGTCTTGTCCTCCCTGGAGGTTTAACCGAGGAGTTTTCGCCAGATTCTTAAGAACTAATAATAGCGTTCTCGGACGAGCTTAGCGGGCGTGTGGTCTTGACAGATAACGCAGGCAGAGACGAACCCGAGTCCCATTACGGCCCCCTAACAAAGCTTCTCGTTAGCGACTCCCTCTTACGGCATAAACAGGTGTTACTGTCACAGTCGCCGGCGTCGCGCGTCGGAGACATTAATGAAGCCTCCTACCACTTAAAATGATAGGGATTATTCGGGTGACGTTCGATATAAATCTTGGACGCACTGATTCATCTTTTGCAAGCAACGCCACCGTCGGCGGTCCTGTCTGATGGAGGTGATTGGGAGGATAAAAAAAGCGCGAAAATGAAATATTACCTGATGATAATCGATTCCAACAGAATGCAACCGATGCAAAACTGAAATATTATTGTTCGGGACTCAATGAGGGGAGATAATATTGTAGTAGAGATATTCTGACATTTTTATGAATGTGGGGTGCGGCTCATGTTGTTTGACAAGCACCATTTGATAAAAAATACAAAAGATCTTTTTCTATTCCTGACTATCATTTAAGAAAAGTGACACCAATCCTAATTTTACCTTCAACATCATTACCATAGGGTCAACAATCTTCGCATTTCCGTAAAATCAGAACATCCCACATCCCTAACTATTTGTGAACATCCGACAATTATGTTTTAGATCGTCTTCACTGTAGTCAAATAGAGTAAAAGTAAGTCATGAACTAGGTATGTGACATACTTGTGTCATACGTTTCAACTGATTAAACAATGGGACACCGTCGTTTAAGCGTTGATGTATGACTGTCATGACCTGGATACTCCACACATCTCTGTGGGGTTATTAATCGGTATGTTTTTGGCTTGATTCTTTTCTTTTTGTCAAGTATTTTGTTGATGTCATGACTTATAGTTGGATGACTGACTTTGAGTTTCTTGGCCAGAAATTATTGTGTCGGTGAGTTGACTTCTTCGGTTCAACATCTTCCTGACATTTGAAATCCTATACCTTGTAAGTCGGTTGGTCGTGGTTGCTGTTGTCACCTCTCGTAGTTTAGTGGTAGAACATTGGTGCGTAAAGCCAAAGGTCCCGGGTAGGCAGTGGGTAAAAAAAATCGAAAAAATGATTTCAAATTAATATTCCGGACATTTGACAAGCGTTTGTATAAATAAGTAGAGTTCTCCGTCAATCAATCATCATCTACAGAGAATCAGGATAGAACTTTACAAATGAAAGTTTTATTAACTGATACTGAAATCGAATTATGTCTCCTAACATCACATTATTCTCTCTGTCCCTCTGTCTGTTCTATCGAACTTATGAAAGTACTTAACTTCTTTATCCACACAAAAAGTTTTACTTTTATTAGTTATTTTCACTCTGCAAATGTGGCAAGTTGTTTTCATACAGAGATTTGGCCAGTATATAGATGATAAAGCAAATCATCTGAAGTAATGCCAACCCTGTAGCAATATTTTCATAATAAAGGGTTTCGTTAATAACAATATATTATATCGCATTTTACATCAAAGAAAGCAATTATGATTTTCTTAAGCAACTACATAATAAGATACCAGATGAGGATAAAGCCAAGATGACGTGTAACATAATTGTACGTTTCAATTAATAGAGGACGCTTATCCAAATAATAAAACTCGATGTGCAGAGTCGGCTCGCTATTAATAAGATGGAGATCCTATATCTTACCCTCCCTTGCCGTTAGTAATTACATTGCATGTGCGAAGTGTAGGGCCCTCGATTAAACACACTAACCAACCGTGTAGGTTGTTAACCATGACTACGGATCTAATTTAGTTTTGCTGTGGCGAACTCGCCCTCTGTTCAATTTTGCCTTTGCAAAAATTCTCGAAATGAAACGAGAATAGACACGACACAGAATTATGTCGATGACATTTTGAAAATAACAGCTCATTTAAAAATCCTTGCAAAATTTTCAATGTTCTTAGAAAAATAGTTTAACTGTGAGAGGTAAACTAATTAACATTCATTCTTATCAGAACTCCGTAAGAGTGTGTAAATTTAACCTTCGAGAGATAAATAGAAACAACGTCCCTGAGTGGTATTTTAATTAGGGATACACCGGATAATGATTTTGCCGTGTACCAGAACAGCTAATGCCGCGTAGGCGGCAAACCATGTCTTCGTTCTGGGGCACTTTCCATTAAAAACCACCCTCACCAGCGTGCCAAACCGTCGAAAAAGTCGTTAAACCACTAAACCAATGAAATTTTAATTCTTGGTTGGCGGATTTTGACTTGACTTTCACTTGAATTTTAATATATGTTCTTTGCTCACTTATAATTTGCAGATTGATAAAGAACGAAATGTGTTCAGTAAGGTGATCATTCAGCCACTGATCATGAATGGAACGAATGGGAGATGTTATAAATATCACTAAATAACTATTCGCGATGGTCCTTCGAGCCGGATAAGTACATATTATAAGTTACTCCTTACGCTGCACTCGTTGAATAAGAGTAGATCATGTACATTCAAAAAAATGTTTTTATGTGAATGTCAAGTTTCGGTATGTAGGAAATTAGTTATGAAGGCTAAAAGAAACATAAACCATGTATAACCAAGATAATGCGAGACATATGTATACTTATTATACAATTTTACAGTTTGCAAAGGACACGGTAACTCATGTCGAAAACTCAACCTATTTTATGTAATACCGGCCGTGAAAGCCTACGAGGAGTTACAATCGATAAATTAATTTTTTTTTTCAGTTATTAGAAAGCATTTTAATTCATTAATTAAACGAAAATTGGCGAATTCAATCAATCTCATTAAGTGAATCAGTCATGCAATGATAATTAATTATATCTTTTAATTTTTTAAAACTTTTAATTAATGCTGTTCCTTGAATCAAGTAAAGTTTTAAACAAAAATTCTATTTACAATTATAATTGAACTTTCTTTGAGATGGTAATAACAAGTAGGTATAGCCTAAATCCTGTATCTGAATTCTATTTATAATCGAAAAAGTTCTCTATACTTAAAAATATTGTACCGAATTTGTATCTTTTTATTTATTTAAACAATCATTTTGTATTTGTATTCGTATTTTGCACAATTAGGCCCTTAAACTACTGCTTATTTATCTCACTCTGTATTTATAAACGCTTATTTATTTGACACTATGTTTATTTTACCTTACATATATTCACTTCGTATTCGCACTGTTCATATACCAACTAGCTTCAGTCGGAGACCAGTTGTTTATTTATACCAACATTGAATACCAGATTGTCTTAATGTTTTTGGAAAACTCTCGAACCTCTTTTGTTATGTTCCCGAAAATGTATGAAATCTAGGAATTGTATACAATTCCTAGGAAATATATAGAATTCCGAGGCTATTTAGGAAATCTATAAATTATTGTTTCAAAAATTTTTTAATACATTTCCTAGGAATTGCATGAAATTCCGATATTGTAGTAGGAAATGTATAAAACTAATGCTTTCTGTGAATAAAATGAATAAAAAACGTAAGTAAACTGATAGAGTACAATAAATCGCTCCGCTATCCCCGCGTACCCGTTGACAACTTGGAAGTTCCTATTTAGGAAATGTAGAAATTTCCTAGGAAATGTGTCTAATATAATTTATTTTATACATTTCCGGGCGATTTTAAAAATTATATACACTTCCTAGGAATTGTATATAATGACGGATTACAGAGTTCTCTTAACAGATATATTAATTTTCATTGTACTTAACAGTATCATATGAACTACTATCATATACAGAGACCATCGATTATGTCACTCTTTTTGTACTTTAACCTAATGGCTCTAACGTCATTCCTTGTGCACTGATCGTATAAATTATAAATATTGTGTCAGTGTACAACACTCTACTGCATTTCACACATTTAGCATAACTAGTGGTAGTGCGGTGATCATATGACACCTGCGCTTGCCGCAATATGTGCAGGACGGCAAAAATCTATATAAACATAATTGATTACCGTCAAATAATTAATTGTCCAACTATTCCGGGGCGCAATTTAAAACGCGCTGTCCGCTGCACTAATTGATATGTAGCAATTAATTACGCTGTGTCATTTGCTCGAACGGCGGTGGGGCCTTACAAAGGCGCCCATTACACTTTGCACATTCAGCTGTTTCATTATCAAATTTTTACTCTTCACTCGAGTGTGAAGTTGCCGCGTTTAATTTCGCACACAACTGATGAATTGATTCAATTTGGTAGACGACTAATTTTCGAAACGTTTTCGCTTTCCCTCCAACATTTTTTTTTTCGTTGCATCGGAATTTTCGCTAATTGCACGCGAAATTGTGCAACTATTTTGGCTGCGCCTTTGACACTGCTATGACACGGTACATACAGAACTTATGACGATAATTTCCGGTTGACTTCTACTGCCTAAAATTTGATTTGAATTTTTTCAATTACCTATTAAAAAAAATTTATTATGATCCCTAGACAAAAATTTCAGTATCTCTAAAGTCTTTCGCAGTTATTGCCCAGGTGTTTTTATGGATCTCTCACAGTGTCTGTATGAGAGACTCGAACGATAAAATTGTTAATTCAGAGATTCGAGTCACTCACAGAGAGACTGAATGAATAAAACTGAAAAATTGAGAGACTCGAGTCTCTCGTAGAAAGACTGGGATCTGTGAAATATGTTGAACTTAGAAAATTTTAACCACGTCTATCGAGACACCACTTACTGAGAGATATGCGTCTCTCGTTCAGAGATTCGAGTCTCTCGTTGAGAGACTGGATACGAAATGTGGATCTCTCTATGAGCGACTCGAGTCTCTCGTTCAGAGACGTTAAACAGTTTTTTTGACAGTCTGTCGACAGTCTCTCTCAGCAACACTAGAGAGACTCGATGAGAGACGGAGACGCGAGTCTCGCTTTCAGAGACTGAGAGACTAAATATTTTTATCTCGGGTGTTGAATTTAAAATAATGAGGATTTTTTTTGTTATTTTCGGTTTGCTAAAATTTTAAACTACAATGTTTTAGAGCAATTTTAACAATGTCTATCGAGACACCAATTATTGAGAGATTCGATTCTCTCGTTCGGAGACTGGATACGAAATGAGAATCTCTCTATGAGAGACTCGAGTCTCTCGTCAGTCTATCTCAGCGACACCAGAGAGACACGATGAGAAACGGAGACTCGAGTCTCGCTTGCAGAGACTCTGAGAGACTGAACATTTTTATCTCGGGACTTTAATATATGTACTTATTATTTAGGATGTAACAGGAATAGGTGCCGAGCTTTGGAGAGAGAACTTTGTAAACTAGATGCAATAAACAGTGAGATCAGCAGCGTTGTCAAGGACAAAAAAATTCAAGAAAATCATAATAATTTACAATCTGAAGCTGGTCCTGTGCGTGAATTGGCGATATCAAACGTGTAAGATAAACATAAACAATTTAGTGCCACTTTAGTAATGTTTGGACTAAATAAATTAAATATGTGGTTGTATGTAAACAAATAAGTTCCCAAAAATTTTGCATCAGATATTTATCGAAAACAGTTCTTGAAATCGCACAGGATGTATGTACGACATGCGATTTTACATCGCACCAATAGTGATTATTAAGAAAATTCCAATTTCCGTCCCGCGTGAAGCATATTTGTTTGTAAACAACATCCTAATATGGAAAAGATTAGGCTATGCAGCACTTTTCTTTCGAAACCACCGACACAAATCCATTCGAGACTAAAATCAGTTTCAAGCAAGGCTTGCACTCGCTGCAAACGGTAAGGATGCAGCAACTGTTCCTTTAAAATTTGCCACACTGTCACAAGTGAAAAGTCAACGTTCTCTACTATTTTACGTGTACTATTGCCTTCTTTGAAATCGACGTTACGTTCCTCTAGCGTTATTATGGTTGAAACCTGGAAATACGTATCATGACACATTATTGTAGCAATTGTTCTGCCTCATACGTTAAAAGATTAAACGGCTGCTAGAGTTTGACTGTTAAACATAAACACGCTGTATTACAGTTAATCTAATCCAACAAAACATATGCAAAACAATACAAAACTAATACTGGTAACCATCGCCTGATTAACAGAGCGTTATGGGTAGTATTTCTCCACCAGGACCGGAATTGAATGTACCTGTTCTTTCAACTACATTTTTCTCGAAAACGATGAACTCTAAGACATTAAATATTTACTTATTTTTCATGTATTACGGTGCTCTATCAGCTCCTGCAAGCTCGACATTTATTTTTGTTATACCTTTTAGATATTATAAAAAATTATAATGGTATGGACAATTTTCTGAATAGAATTTTCTATGTCCGCGCAATATCCTGTTTGAATATCATCAAAACTTTTCCTGTGATCTATCATGCCTGCTTTAAAATTTTCACCATTATAATGTTTGATGCAACCTTATCAGTTGTAAATCTTCGCTTATATCAAAAAGAAAACGAAGGTAAATTGAACCATAAAAAGTTCAAAGCAATTTTTTATGTATATAAATATTTGCGGGGTGGTATTTAGTTAAAACCAATTTAAAAATGAATTCTACTTTATTAAGTCTATTTATTTCAAGATTCTCTAAGAGAATTAAATTTTGCCTTTTATTACGTATACATATGTAAAATTTCTAAATTATCCTTAAAACGATTTCCTTCATTAGTTAGATGATCTAGTCTTCTACTGTTATTATTATTTTATCATCTTCATCATTAGAACACAGAGTCCAAAATACATACTAATACTCTGGAATCTCTTTCAAGTCTAGTTTATTACTATTTCATAGAAATCCCACATATAAAGAAAAATAGTTTTCAGTTTTGAAATTAATTGAACTTTGCCAATGTAATTAAGGTTTTGTAACATAAAAATGAAAGGTGAAGTCAGTTAAGATTAAACTATTAAGAAGAATGTACCTACATACTGAAGGTTTTTATTCAAGAAAATAAGATTTTCAGTGTGAATCACAGAAAAAAGAAAACCTTGAGCTAATCTAAGAAAACGCCATTTTCTAAAGAACTCCTAAAACCGCTTTGATTGCTTTTTAGTCCTTTCTGTTGCCGTTTTGTGAGCAACTTTTCCCTTTTGAAAGGTCACCGGAAGGTGGAAATTCGAATGGACGACTAATTCCTCAATTTCATTCAGACCACTACGTGTTCAAAGGAACATTTATCAATCTTTCCGTTTTTTTCTCTTTTTCACTACCACTTTCGAATGAATGGCTTTGTTAGGTTCCGATTAGAAAGATAAAATCGAAATAAGAACTTTGGTTGCGTGCTAGTGATTATGGTGGTGTGATGGTGGCAGTGACGTAACTTCTTATATGCATTGATGCTTCCTAAAATACATTGCATGTTGTAGTCCTATTACCCACATGATATTTTTAAAACAACTCTGTTTTTTGAAGGTTGAAGTTACATTGACTGTTAAAATTTGGCCAAATATCCCGTTAAATTAATAGATTAACCTGCGAGTAAAAACAACAGTGATAGTAATTTTACACGGAGAAGAAACGATAGTACATATTTATAGAAGTAAATAAACTCATGGATGTTGATATGGATGGCAACCCTTTGAAAATTTTTAAATGACATGGGGGTTCAAGTGACACATCATTTTCAACGTATTTCAATTCTGTTTAGAAATATGCCGATATTACTTTGTTTTGTAGTATAATTAATGAGAAACTCCCTCCAATTGGAGACACAGGTGAAATTGATTAAAAAAAAGTTCTCAAACAAATTTTAATTGATTGAATTTTCAAATTGTAAGCCATTCACTTCCATACTGTAATAAAATCTTTTCTCAACATTATTTCGAACATCTTGCAGTATTTCATTACATGGAGATGCAGCTGCAATTAGGTAGCATGGATCATTTTGTAGATAACACTCTTTAAATAGTCCCTCTTCCTATAAGAAGAAATTCAACGGATTTAAATCGGGCTACTTCGGAGACCTTACAATGGAACCCTTTCTGTATTTAGAAAACCGTTGATTTAAGAAGTCACATACACGAGCTACACCATTCCCTGTAATGTGATTTTCAAGAATCTCAACTATGCTAGAGTACGTTAAGTCTTCAAGCACCTCTCGTAGTCTGGTGGTCAGAACATTGGTGCATAAAGCCAAAGGTCCCGGGTTCGATTTCCGGCGGGGGTGTAACAACATTAACAATTTTTCCCTCATTAATTTGAGGTAGTTTGTAGTGGGTAAACAAAAAATCGAAAAAATGATTTCAAATTAATATTGCAAATTAAGTAATATTCGTTCATTAGAAAAAACAAACCAACAACATTATTTCTGAATACTGCGAATGCTGTTCTCTCATACTGCTAGAATTCAAATCACTCCAATATCTGTAATACGTAGAATTCCTATAGTAGATTCTAATTTTCTGGCACTTAACAAATTAGATAACTCTAATAATAAAAGATATTAATGCCAGACAACTTTCTGATGTTCATTCTAATTGTTTGTTGTTTTTATTAAAATATTAGTCTTATATGTAACCTTAAAAATATCACCCCATATGAGTTACATTTACATTTAATATAGTAGTTACCTATTCAAGGAAATAAAGAAATGCTACAGCTTCGAAAATATTTTAACAAAAATTAAAAGTTCTAGTCTTGCAGAAGTGTATCAACTTTCAAATCGATGTTTGTTTTTTTCATTTTCTGTAAACTTTTAATGATCGCTGTAAGGTTACAGCCAAAAACAACATCTGCTCATCCTATATCTACCCTATGTGCCATATCCCTATATTCATTTTCACTCAATGCGACAGCCACTGCGCAGGAAATCAGGTTGTATATAGGTATTAGCCGTGGAATTACTTTCGTTAATGTTGTAATCTATCCCCCGGCACCAATGTGTAACGAATGACCTTCATAGTGGAAATGTCAAGAACAATAAACTTATTCATCGTGTGTAGGTTGGCGAACCACCTAAGAAGGCTAGACTAGGGGGTTGCTTTGTGGCCACGTGACACGTAATAGGAGAGTCAGGCCTAATTACCCTCGAGTAGAGACGCCACCGAGCGGATTATAGGACGCCTTGCACTTTTCTCATTAGTCTAGTGGTAATCCGAATTAACAACTGTGTGTATTTAGGTTCACGGTCTAGTTACTTATTCAATAAACCTCGCAAATAACGAAGATGACCCGGCTGCTCAAAATATACAATTTGTTAGTTTGTCATAATAAAGAAAGCTCTCATCTACGAGATGTGGCAATAAGTTCCGGGAATTTACTCATAATTCCCAACCTAACAAACGAAGGGGTTCGAAGTTTTAGTAAAATCGGGTGAAAAATCGTTTGTCAAAATCTTCTGTGTCAGCAGTGGGTAGAAGTGGGGGAAAGCGGTCAAACTCCAAGATGAAGGAAATGCTAATGATTTTTTTTAAAAATCACCCTTACTGAAGAAGAAGAAGAAGTGGCTGATTTTAGATACTTGGGAAGTCAAATAAGTCAGAATGGAAGGAGTAGTAGGGATATAAAGCAGAGGATAGTGCAGGGTCGTGTCGCCTTTAATAAAAAGAAGTCACTTCTATGCTCGCGAACGGTTAATTTAGAAATTCGAAAAAGGTTATTAAAGGTATATGTTTGGAGCACGGCATTGTACGGGTGCGAAACATGGACGGTGGGCGCGGCGGAAAAGAAAAGGTTAGAAGCGTTCGAAATGTGGTGTTATAGGCGGATGATGAGGATATCGTGGGTAGAAAAGGTTAGAAATGAAGACGTATTGGAAAGAATAGGAGAACAAGAGGACTCTATGGAAGTCAATAAAAAATAGGCGAGATAAGTTGGTAGGGCACCTTCTCAGGCATGAAGGTCTAGTCAGAGACATATTAGAGTTAGAAACAGGAGTTAGGAGGGGTAGAGGTAGACCTAGATTAGATTACTGTTCGCAAATAGTTAAGGATGTTTGCTGTTCTAGTTTTAGGGAAAGATAGGAAAGAGTGGAGGTACGTGTCCAACCAGTCTTAGGACTGACGACCTTATGATGATGATCACCCTTACTGCCTGGATTTAACACCGCGCGACATTTTCATTTTCCAAAAATATAGAGAAAAGGTCAAGGTAGCTGTGACAACGATTTTGAATTCTACAACTTCAAAAGGTTACGAAGGATGTTTCCAGGAGTGAGAAAGGCGGTGGCAACCGTGCAGAGAAATAGAGGGTGACTACTTTAAACAATCGTTATAAACTTTGCATTGATTAATTTTCTGCGCAAATCTACGATAAGCAGTAATAACAACTAAATTTCGGATTTGTTCCTTTAGAAACAATGGTATTTTAAAACTAAACAAACACCGGCTCAAAACCCTTTTGATGTCATACTAAACTGGTCGAGAAAGCTTATGGGAAATTGATTACAATAACGTTTACGAAGTATGATTTGACGTCAAAGGTAGACGTGGAGAAGTGTTGATTATAACAAGAACCTGTTCTCTTTCGGAATCCCTTTTATCTAAACAAGGGCTTCATAAACTCGAGGTATAACTGAAAATAGAAGAGAACTATATAGCAGTTTACAAGTATAATTTTAGTTATACAACTTATGAGTTTACAGCTACCGCATATTAATCTTAAGTTTCTGAGAGCTCTATGGATTAAATAAGAGACACGATGCTTGAAATTTGGGTTAAGATTATTAGACGTCAAGTTTGTACTACTGAAGGGCGTAGGTTCAGTGTATTAATAAACTTTAAACTCCAACAAACGTTTTACTTTCGGTTGTTTTTATTTCATAATTATTTTAGCACATTGTATTTTCTCTATATCCTAATCACAAAACCAAATAAGCAAGATTTACATCATTTGGATCTTGAGGTTATGATATTTAAAAATTCTTCATCGAGTGTAGGTACCTACATAAAAATATTTCCGGTAAGCACTTCAAAGCCTTTGACAATATTAAACGAAATAGATGCTAAAAATACTTAAAGACGTACAGACGGGACATTAGGAATTGAAAAGTGATACAAGAGCAACAGGTGTTTATAGAATTTAAGAGAAATAAATATTACGAAGGATGTTACACAGGGATGTACAATGTCTATACTACTTTTTAATTTGCATATCGAAGATGCGATCAATATTATTAAAGACAGGACACTCTTAGATATATATAGAAAGGGAGTATAGTAGTATTGGAGCAATCCTAGATTTGGGGATGATCTAGCCATTACTAGCATTAGCAAGGACAGAATGACAATTAGTAAAAGAAACAAAAATATTAGGATGTAAGGAATATAAAAATGGAGTGTGTATACTTATGCACTCGACTCTTGTTCATTTAACATACTTTTTCATACAGTACCTGACAAAATTCTGTTCAATCATGAATAGTAGTGCGAGTCTAAAACAAGCGTTAAAGCCTTTAATATGTCTTCAAATATAAATAAACATCTCGTTGATATTTTCAGTAGTAATTAGTATCAATAACAGCACATTTGAGCAATGCAATTTTAGTGGATAAAATGATCAATTTTTCCGTGCAGTACTGTACGGATTATACGCTCCTCGCCGGTTAAGAATTTGGCCGAGAGTTGTCTCCTTTCTTTTCTGGCCTAGTGTTGTTCTCTTCTAGTTTGCGCCAGTCAAACTAAACGAAGCATACTACTATAAATAATGAGACGAAAAACTAGAAGAGTTTGCTGATTTTCGATATAATTAGGGAGTCAGGCAACTCAGGATGGAGAAAACGCCACAGATATGAATGAAAAAACAGCGCCACAAAGAGTAGGTTCACTTTCAACAAAAAGAAATTATTTATTACTAGGTATTGGTTAATGTGGAAATTATGTCACATTGTCGCAATGTTTTTTAAACTCCGCCCATTTAACAGATCCCAATCCCAAGTGTTTTATTTATGACATTACCAAAAAGAAATAGGCCGTTAACTTGAATTTTTATAAGTATTTTAAAAAGAAAGATTTCAAATAAACGCATTACTGGTTGCTATGTCCTTGATCGATTTCGATCGTTTACGTCAGTGCATACAAATCAACATGAAGCGTTCGAATTAGAATGTTAAATTGTTTGTTTGATACCCTTTGGAAGTAATATTAGGATTCGCCGGTGTACTGGTTGCAACATCGACTTCACCCTCCCTCTCTCACTCAAACCACTTTCCCAGCACCATTGACCATAATTAAGGACGTAGAGAGAATACAAGTGGCTCGAGGATCGACGGTACATCATCATTGTTAACTCAACTCAATCCAAGCGGAAGAACTACAAGAGAAAAGCATTAGAGGAACCTGTGTTTGTCCTGCGCATACAAACCAACACACAGGCGTCGGCAACACTAATAGGTATAGTGCCTGGAACGAACTTCTTCATTGTATCAACACTTTCACTCGATAAACAAACGAAGTGATTGTGAGGTTAGATTTAGATAAAGATTCATTTGTTAATTAAAATTATTATAGGGAACCTATTCACTTGAAACAAGGTATACCGATTTCCACTAACAATGGGATAATGTTTAGTGAAACATTATTTTGTGTCCAGTCCCGTGTTGTGCCTTTAGTTTTTTGTGAAGAATAATACTAACTACAATGTTTAGACTTCGACTTTTATAAAACATTGAATAATTGTAGGTTATATTGTTCATTTGAAATTGAGAATTCGGTTAAATGACGAACATTGAATTACATATGTATGTACAATTGTATTTCTACTGGTGCAGGTGTATTGGTACAGACCTACCTTCTAAAGTCCGAAGACATGTCGAAAGGTCGTCATATGTCCTACTTTAGGAATCGTGACAATAGGTGGATGATCGTAGTGAAATGACTGACGAATTGGACGAAACGAAGATAAAGTAGAAGTGAAGAAATTACCTGTAGAATTTACTTAAATGATCCAGAGAAACTACAGAAAAAATAGCAATCGAAAACCAGTGTTCTCCCAAATGTTGGGTTTTGATCTAGACTGTCACCACGTGATATGGTTTCTTCTTAAATGACAAAAATGATTCTATGGTTTCCACCCTAAGCGAAGGTTATTACTGCTAAACGCATGCACTGCAACTAATTTAATCTATGAAGACCCGCTATTTTCAGCAATTGACATCTTGGAAGCTCCCAGCGCTATTTCTTTCAACAGATACATTTCTAGTATGGGTAAAATATTTAGAAATATATATGGGTGGTGAAAAAAGTGATGGAGTAAGGCTTATTCTACTCATTTGGTAATGCAGTACCCCCAGGGTTTTTCTGAAGACCCCAAACGGACGAGGAATAAGAATGTCATAATTTTGCATCAATAAATCATCATCATAAGGTTGTCAATCATAAGACTGGTTGAATACGCACCTCCACTCTTTTATATCTTGAGCTAATCTTCGCATCTCCCAAAAACATCCCACATCTTTAACTATTTGTGAATCTGGGTCGATCTCTACTCCTCTTAACTCCTGCTTCTGTTTCTAATATAGCTCTGACTAGTCCCTCACGCATGAGGTGTCCTGTCAACCTATCTCGTCTATTTTTTATTGACTTCCATTGAGTCCTCTGTTCTCCTTTTCTTTCTAATACATCTTCATTTCTAGCCTTCTCTATGCCAGAACGTTGGTTAACTCTTATACCAGACACCAATAATAATAATTTGTTATGATAACATTACTATTAGAACTGAAGTTTGCTTGGAGAAAGCCTCACTCATTCCCACCCTGACTCAATAACGCATATCCGTAGAACTATAACATATTCCACACCTTTTTGTTTCCTAATTAATTCACGGACGGAACGGATGTTCAGAAGTAACTGTGGGTGTATTTAAGTTCTAACAACGATTCGCATTTGTACTCGAAACTTCTGCCGAGTTTCGTTAAATAAATCTCGTTAAAACCCTTAGCACTGCCTTGCTCTGTAACAAGCTTTCCCGTGCCTCCTTTCAGTCTACTCTCGTCCTCCAATTTTCAATTGAAAAAATGAATCCAGATTTAGAATCGGGTTCATCAGATTTACGTGTAGAGGAGTACTGAATCCCCCGGGAATCGTCCTATTCAGGACCCCGGCGCGTCGTTCCCTCTACGTCCCCCGACCTTGCTACATGCCCTTTCTCCTGACGCCCGTCGCACCCTTCGCGATGCGGGCCAAGCTCTTCGCTGACGTCGCATCGCCGCTCCACATGTCAATTTACAGAATTCGAAGTTGTAAATCGGCTTAGTCGAAGCCTTTACGGAGCAGCACACTCCGATATTCGAGCAGGCCATACAACTAATATCAGTACACAATTGCACAAGCGTCTAACCTTCAAACTTTAAATGAAATTGTAAATAAAGTCAATGCGATTTTTGGCACTTGGACTTCATATATGCATTAAGTTATTAAACAAATATCCGTTGTGTATACGCCATTTTAAAGGACAATTACAGTTTTTTCAAAACTGGATCGCCGATAAATTATTTATACGATACAGTCATAAAAATTATTTTCAACGTAGTTCAACAATTTATCCTACAGTTTGGTACAGAGCCTACTGTTTGTCGAACCTTTACGGTAAATAAAAAAGTACTTGAAGATCAATAAGTCAAATCATAAAAGAAGAAAAGGAGAAAACCCCCGAAAGTACAGTTAAGGTGGGATGTAACATTGTAGACACAGAAAAACAGCAACGAATTTTCCCTCTTTAACCTAAACTAGTCTAGTCTATAGTGGGTAAAAAACTGAAAATGAATTTTCACATTAATATTTAAAAATATATATGTTAAAGTTTTTTTATTGGGATATTAGTGGTGGATGAGGTGGAATGTGTAAACTAATTTTTGTACATTTAAGTGAAGAACAAAAAAAGATAATTAATGAAAACAGAAGAGAAAGTAGAACCGAAATTTAATTGCAAGTACAAGGCTTATGTGGTCTTTAATAGTCAGTAGAATGTATTATAGTTATAATTATGATTTTTTTCGTATTGCAGTTTGTTTTCTTTTAATCGGGTCACTCCAGAACAGCCTATAACATATCGAAAGTAATCGCAGCACGTTTTTCGTCGTAATCAAATCGCAAGTGCATTTCGTGTTGGTTACTCAGTAATAACGAGGAGCCGTCGCGCCCGTTTGATTATGGTGCAGACGAGGGTTGTATATGTGGCATAGCATCAGCCTTATAAACAACAAATTAAAATGCTGCAAGCGTTTCATTCATCCCGGTCACCAATCAATGTACGCATTAGTCTTTGCTCGTCGAATGTCAATTTATATAATAACTCATCGTCATACCTATCTATATTTTACATATACATATACAGATGGTAAAACAATTGGTTGGCGTTAACCTGCAGTAATAATAACCATTAACGAACAATCATATGGTTGCAGAACAACCACGAACCACCTGGCAAACATTCACGAATATGGATATACACTCCTGAGCACGGCTGTAATTTCACAAACTTTTATTGAAAGACTCAACAATTATAAGGATACTTAAACGACTATGTAGGGTTGCCATCTGCAAAATCAATACACCAGATCAAGAAACTCAAAAATTTCGGATTTTTTTTATAATAAATAAATACAAACAGAATTCTTGTTTAAGTGAGTTTGCAATTATTTATTTATTTATTTATTTAAATAAATATTGTTAACACAAAACCAAACACAAGCTACTGTTCTTTCCATAACTAAAAACAAAGGAATCTATTCAATGAAAATATTTAAGAAAATGAGGAATTTCTGATTCTACTGAAAGAGTACCATTGCTTGGTTATTTTCAATAAACAATTTGGGCAGAACTAACTTCACTCCTACAGGAAGTATAAGTTTAAGTATGTGCTTAATAAAATGTTTAGGCTGAGGACGTAGAACTATTACCAGCTCTAACCTAATATAATACTGAATAATCACCAACTTAAGTTTTTTATTTTCGCTATTTATATATTTTTTTACCTTTATCATACAATTAGAGGATTGAAAGACAATAATAAAGCAGGAATTTTCTAATGACTAAGATGAAAATTCGTGGACAGAAAAGGTTAGAAATGATGAAGGTTTGGAAAGGGTAGAACAAAGGATGCTACAGACGTTAATAAGGAAAATGTGAAATATTAGGACGATAGGCCACCTTCTGAGACATGATAGGCTAGTTGAGAGACATCTTAGAAGCAGAAACAAATTGGACAGAGGTAGACCTAGATGGAATAATTGTTCACAAGTAAGGAATATGGGATGTTCTAGTGTTAGAAAAACGCGAAGATTGGCTCAGCACAGAAAAGAGTGGAGGAGTGTGCCCAAGCATTTTCCGGGCTGAAGATTCTATTCTGTATTTTGCATTTGATTGTAAATTTTCCGTCGATGTATAATAAGCGAACTACCGGGGTTTGAAATGTTGTTATGCGTATGATAAGATTTCGACAATTTTCATGTTAAAATTCGTTAATTCATGAAGTCGATTTCGATATCCGGAACTCATTCGAACCTAAATGGTTCTTCGAGTGTCAACATTATTAAAATGCCGACAGTAGGTCGGAATTTATGAGAGTGTACGGAAGCATACGTCGAAAGAAGGAGTTTTGAGCATATTGGCCGTCAGAACCAGGAATGTGAGACGTGTTCGCATGTTATCGGTTGCTCGATCTGAACAAGCTCCCGATGAGCGCGCCGGGTCCTCAAGTGAAAGCTCTTAGGTTGGCACGTCGCAACCAATTTCATAACCCTCTTTCTTCTTCGATTTCCTATATCTTTGCGTCTTACCTATTTACAGCATTCTGCATTTTCCTGTTACCGCATCTCATAAAGGATGACTTAGCTGCCTGCCTGCCTAACCTCATTTCAAAATATTGTTAAATCATAACATTCTATCAAAAAATGTCGTCTGTTTCAATTAGGTAGATAACCGACTGCTAAATTGGCGCTACAAAATCTTGTACGTTATTAATAGACACAATTGACACAACTGAATTGAAAAAGTGCTAATCTTAGACAAATCTCGAAATAAAAAAACCTGCCCTCTTTATATAACAAACTGTTTTGCTCAATTTGAAAAGTAATGAAAAAAAAAGAAAATACTGGAATGTATATTATGCCTATTTACAAAATTGGACCCCTAAGTGATTGATAGGAAAATGGGTTCGGTCAATTGCAATAAAAAGAAACTTTGAGAAAATGTTCTTTGAATCATCCTGATCAAAAGTCTCAATGACCACAATGTACAAAAACGTCTGACCTTTTACTTCATCATCATCATAAGGTAGTCAGTCCTAAGAATGGTTGGACACGCACTTCCACTCTTTCCTATTTTGAGCTAATCTTCGCATTTCCTTAAAACTAGAACATCCCAGGTCTAACCAGTGTTGCCAATTCGAGGGATTTATCCCGATTCGAGGGATTTTTGACGTTCTCAAGGGATAAAGGGATTTTTCCTTATTTCTGCGGGATTTTTTGTAATTTGCCATTTTCTGGTTGGTTTTGTTTGATTTTGTTGACCTGATATTATATTATGAAGGCGCTCATTTTTCTAATTGTAAACGTAAAATTTTGTCAGCTATAATCGTATAATGCTGTACGATGAAACGGTTGATATACGACGGCGACGTGCGTTCAAGCCTACTGGTGCAGCCTGCAGGTACCTGCTCAAGTCCCTACGATAAATTGTCTTGAACTTTTTTGAATTGTATATTGTTTTCGTATCATTGTATGGTCTTCAGCAAACATCTTGAAAGTGACCAGTCAACAGATCAGAAACAGATGTTAAAACTAATAAAAATAAATGTTTGAATTGGTGTATTGTTCCAAAATCCGAACATCTAAACATCTAAACCCCCAAGGCCTGGTTTTGTCTGCATTTTTGGGAAACGAGATAACTACATACAATAAAATTATCGGTATTATACTATCGACACGAAAAGTTGTCCATGTTTACAAAAATATTGTATATTTTTTCTTCGAATAAACGATTAAATTAACGAATTAAAAAATAATAATAGTAATAAGTTGGAGGGATTTTTAGAGAAAATATGGGACTTTTTGGACCTGCGCGTGGAGGGATTTTTAGAGAAAATATGGGATTTTTTGGACCTGTGCGTGGGATTTTTTCATGTAGTAGGTTGGCAACAGTGGGTCTAACTCTACTAGTATTAACTGTTGTTTCTGCCTCTAATGTGTCTCTGACTAGACCTTCATACCTGATCTATCTCGCCTATTGTGTATTGACTTATTGACTTCCATAGGTCCTCTGTTCTCCTATTCTTTGTAATACCTCTTCATTTCTAACCTTCCCTATAACGGTACCCTCATCATTCGCCGGTAACACCACATTTCCAACGTTTCTATCCTTTTCTTTTCCACCGCGTCCACTGTCCGTGTTATTCTAAGTTAATCGTCCGCAAGCATAGAAGTGACTTCTTTTTATTGAAGGCGACTCGACCCTGCGCTATCCTCTGCTTTATATCCCTACTACTCCTTCCATCCTGACTTATCTGACTTCCTAGATATCTAAAATCAGCTCCTTCTTCTAATCTTTCGTCTCCTATCTTTATATTCGCTCTTTCCCTACTTTTTCTTCCTTTGCAAGCCAGTATTTTTGTTTTACTTTTATTTACTTTCATACAATATTGTTTTGCCAACACCGCTTCCATTTTATTCAAAGCTATCTCTTTCCATCATTTTAGTGTATATTTTCGTATGCTAGGTCGATATATTACCAAATGAGAATGAGGGAATTATGTATGTAAGTAGCCTTAAACCATTAAACTCCCTAATTTGGAAATTAGCTGTATTTGATTTATTTAGACTTAAGTTGATCACAGTCACATAATAATCGGAACTGTGAGAATCAGTCAAAAGTCACTGCTATACCTAGGAAGAGTAGTGCAGGAACGTATAAATAATTAGGAATTGAATACATTGAAATGGAAGGCTTTCCCTCCTTGCTGGTACGGATAAGTGAAATAAGAACATGAAACGAATAGCAACAAGATGTCGGCAGACAAATCTCTTTGAAGAAGAGAGAGGCCCTTGTCACAGCGCAGGATAGGGAGACAATAATAATATTATTTGCCCCTACTGGCACTCCAATCAATCCAACGTTCGTAGTCTTTCGTAATTGTACTTTACGATCCACTCCTCTTCTTCCCTCTTACATATTTGATTCCTTTAATACGCATTTAATAAGATTTTGGACAAGGGTTGACTTGTAATTTACATGACAAGTACAGTACCAGTGTGTCCAGAGTTTTTTTTACCTGCGTACTTATATTTATGCATGTAAAAACGTACGCATAAAACCATTTTAATGCAACAAGTTTGTTGAATAATAAACTGCTAACGGTGAATTTGTTGTAAATATGGTAATTGTGCGAAAATACTACTAGCAATAAGTTTATAAATTTACCAATTTTTTTATTTTTATTTTTATTTAACGAGGTAATCCCCAAGCATATGCCCTAGACAAAAATTTTCAGACTTTCAGTCTTTCAGCGTCTCTGAGAGTCTTTCGCAGTCTCTCAGTTATTGCCTAGGTGTTTTTATGGATCTCTCACAGCCTTTGTATGATAGACTCGAACGATAAAACTGTTAATTCAAAGATTCGAGTCTCTCACAGAGAGACTGAATGAATCAAACTGAAAAATTGACAGACTCGAGTCTCTCGTAGAAAGACTGGGATCTGTGAAATGTGTTGAACTTAGAAAATTTTCGTTCAGAGATTCGAGTCTCTCGTTCAGAGACTGGATACGAAATGTGGATCTCTCTATGAGCGACTCGAGTCTCTCGTTTAGAGACGTTAAACAGTTTTTTTGACAGTCTGTCGACAGTCTCTCTCAGCAACACTAGAGAGACTCGATGAGAGACGGAGACTCGAGTCTCGCTTTCAGAGACTCTGAGAGACTGAATATTTTTATCTCGCTGTTGAATCTTAAATAAAAAAATTTAAAATAATGAGGATTTTTTTTGTTATTTTCGGTTTGCTAAAATTTTAAACTACAATGTTTTAGAGCACGATCTGTGGTCATCTGAAGAAAACGTTATTACTATGACGTTTTTAGTAATTGTTGTTAACTGAGATAATAAAAGTTGTATTTTATTTAGTTACACATCCACAAAATGATACTTCTTCTAAGAACATTTATGATTACGTTTTCAAAGAATCAGTTAATTTCCGCTTGCAATTTTCTCACCAATTTAGTTAGTCTTGCAGCTCGTGAAGTAAAAATCAATGCCAGCCCCATTACAAGAAAATCTTGGCATTAATTCAAGTGAGACCAATAAATTCCGAAGATAAAAAACCAACTGTATTAATTTAATACTTTGAATAATGCCCTTTTCTAGAGCTACGGAAAAAGTTACTTTGCATAATGATGTTTTCTAACTTCGGCTGGGTGAACTTCATTATCAAGCAATAAAGATCTTCGCTTTCTAATTTTCTCATTTTATTACTAAAGCATAAATCAAACTCGAACAACTAAACACGTTACAGTATTTCATGAATCTACAGTGACTGGAAATTGTTCGTATTCCTACTGATTTGGAATGATTTAACCTCTATCACTTGGGGGTTGGAAATGCGTCATTTTCGGTTTTGTATGTAATGTAAAATTTTGTATAAATGTAAATGTAACACATGTTTTAACACCCAACATAAAATCTAGCAGCACATTTCATGGTTTTTAGCTTTAGGAAGGTTGGCCAATGAATAAGCTATCAGATCATGAAAAAATTTAGGCAGTGTTTTTTTAATTTTTATAATTTTTGTAACAAGAAAACCGAAGTAGATTTTCTCGAATAGAGCATTTCCGATTCCCGATCATGTTGACTTTACACTCTCTGCCGATCGTCGAATTTCTGGAAAATTCAAAGAATTTCTGGAAAATTCAAAGAATTTCTGGAAAATTCAAAGAATTTCTGGAAAATTCAAATCGATACTGAATCTATATAAACCAAACTGTCTACCTCATGATTTATATCATACGCAAATATACACATGAAAATGGCAGACGGTACGAAAATGTTAATGAAATATAACACCGATAAAGCTAACTACATTTTACCTAAAATCCTTACTTATTCAGGATTTATAACAATAGAAACATATTTTAACTTCCTGTAAGGACTCAAATAGAAATTGTACAAGTGTAAGGGAATATATAACAGTGCTCCTTGAGATCAATCTTAATGTCATTTGTAGGTCAATTTGCGCCGTTTTTATAGGAACATCCAGTTTTTATCCCAATTTGGAAAACGTACAGGTTTTTGTTTTTTGACGTGACAACGTCTTATAATTCGATGGAGCCGGCTGCACGCACGAAAAAACATGACTCATGCGGCGTTACTTCGCTCTGAGGCGTTCCATTTAAGGCTTGAAGTGCAAGCGAGAGCGCGGAACGAGCGACAAAGAGGCACAATCGGCCTCCGCGTTCGGCAGCGTTCGACATCTGTCTCTCTCCTACTTGAGTGAGCGATGCGTCCGCGTGGAGAGCTGCTATACAATAATACATTTCCATTTACCTCCTTCTCTATATCCATACAATATATCTATCAAACAAAATTAAAATTTTCTTTTAAAAAATGAAACCATTCCATCAGTATTTTCTTATGACGTTGTCACGTTCAACTATCGTCAGTAAACCGACTTTACAGACAACCGATTTTTTTTTTAATATATTTCAACGTAAGGTACAGGTATTCTAAAAGTAAATATTTGACTTTTGGGGGTTAAATATTGAGTCATTCCCGTAATCTATCTCTACATTTATTCAAATTATTTTCCTTCAAAAGCGAAATGGAAATGCTCCGTGTACAAATAGTTATAAAACCGAAACAATGCGTTTTCCTTCCGCAAACCCTCTGCTACATAAACATAATAATGATGAAGACAAAACTTAATTATTAATATTACAGAATGAGAAACGTCTGCTCTTAAATTAAGTGGTAATATTACAGGCAACTGCATTTTATTAAGTAATTCGTGTTCTTTTTGTCTTACGAGTTTTGTACGACGTGAAGAATTCCTACTTTTCTGTAGGACTGGAGGATGAAAACTTTAGTTTTAGTGTAGCTCTGATTTGAATAACTCGCGTTCGCTGGTTCTAACAATCACCTCCATCGTTCTCGGGACTTCCTCAAGCTCAATTAAGCGAGTTTCGAGAATAACTTGCAAAACAACTAATTACAAACTCGAATGAGTTTTGAAGGAGTTCAGCGTACAACTAACAATGGAAAATTATAAGGAAAGTCCAGAGAAATATTGATAATTTTGTTTGCAGTTACTCTCGATAACCATCCCTTTCTCCTTGCCTGACTCCTACCGGTATGTTACTTTAAATGAAGTTATTTATCGCAGGAAAATGTGTTCGCGTCTAGTTTTACAATTTAACGGTTTAATCTTATTTTATTTATAAAACATCCCATTAGGTAGTTTAGTTAGATCTAGTGTAATTATTTATTTTCATTTCAAATTTCTTTGTTCCTTGTTTAGTTCAACTTTATAGCATTTCTTAAACTGTTTGTGACATAAGTTCCTTTATTCTATTGTTTGGCTTTATGATATTCTGTGAATATTCTCCTTGTTATACAGATAAATTATACGTGAGGAATTCAAATAGGTCCTGGTAGGTTTTTCTGATTGTCACTAATACCTGGCTTTTGTTAGCTTCTTCTTATTTATTCTCAGAACTTTTCTGTATCTGGTTGCACTCGACACCCTCTGGTATATGACGACATTCAGGAAATTCCAACATTCATCCACCACCATGATATGTTTCAATTAGACTTCACCCCCTTTGTTAGCTGTTCTCTAGTTTTAAGTAAATTTACGGTTGTTAGTTGGTATGTAAGAAACCTTCTTATTAAAAACATCAAACAAATTCGCTACTAGTTTACTAGTTTTATTTGAAAACATTCTAATAGAACGGGAGTTCAAAAATGCAATTTCCGAGTGGTCTCCGGATAATTTTTTATCTCACGAGTGGACACCTACAATCATGGAGAGAGGGGTATAAAAAACCAATTTTTATAAATATATTATCGTTGCTGCTTTTGAGTCATTAGTCTAAGGCTACACGTACTGGGACTGCTTTATCGTTCGACAGTTTGGTCGTCCATCTAAAGTCACTTTTCAGTTGAGTCTTGTCATAACTTCTAGTTGACCTTAGATAGTGTATCAGGCAAATTCTGGGGTAAAATACATGTATTTTCCACAAATAAGTCTTTCGCTCTTCTACTGTCTTGCATTTCGTCCGTCTTGTCCTTCTCTCTCTAGCCACAATTTCTAAAGAGTCCTGCCGTCTTCTACCCATCACTTTGCATCACAGTGTAGGTCGGTTGGGTATTCTGCCCAGGAGCATCAGCTGATGGAATGAATCACAATAAACTCTATTTTACTGCTGACAACTGTCGACTGATAAACGTATGGATGAACAAGTCGAAACTGAAACGCTGTAGCGGTCTCAAAAATGATTTTTGGAAGACACGAAAAAAGTGTATATATGTAGATTCGAAATACGCAATAAAAAAAATTTCCTGTTCCAATTCAATTTACCATGCAGTTGACAACGATGGCGATGTCTCCATTGCCTCTATTTCCATATGCAATTCAATTGCAACTTGTGTGCTCGACTGGCGAAGATTTAGACGACGCGGTAGAAGTCATTAGAGAGCAATGCAGCAGATTTCTGGGAAAAGCTTACGTGCCGCTCGCTGTGCCATTACTTACTTCACGAAACAAACGGCTCTTCGCTAAAATAATTTTGCCGTTGCGGCGTTAGCTGGTTCGGGCTGGTGTCAAGATGCATAACAATGACGTGCTACCAACGAGGCTCACTAGATTCACCGCCCTTATTGCACCGCTGCGCCCGCCGCACCACGCCGGCTTGCTTACTTGTCCTCCCTCTATACCTCCAGTCGTTGTGTCGCGACCCACATTATTGTCGACTGCAATTATTACTGCCGTCGCAACTGGCAAATAAAACAAGTGAAAATCTGATAGCCACGTTTAATGACCGTCTTGTACACCGTTTATCTTTTGAACGTATAAACCTAAGGAACGATAATTCCAAAAAGGATCGTCGCTATTTAAAACAAATGTGTACAGGACATTGCTTTCAAACCAGTGAATTGGACTTTATTTATTCTCAGTTCAGTTTGCGTATAGCTGCAAGACCAAAAAGAAAATTGTTTGCATTTATTACTCATTAAGTACAGTAAAAGCTCTTTATTCGCGGGGTATGCGTTCCACAAATATGCCGCGAATACAGAAACCGTGGATATGGAATGATAATTAGTATGGAATCATAGGAGATACGTTATAAGGTTCCAAAATAAAACCAGTATCTATAGAATAAAATCAATTTATTGAGAAATTAGTAGTGTCCGACCGAAACTGGTTTTTACGACCGAAACCGAAACCGAATTTCGGCAACGGTCTCAGTTTCGGCCGAAACCGAAACTTCCTTATAAGGATCATGTTTTGAGAGAAAAATAAAGAAAACGTTATTATAATCAGTCAGTTTTATTTTTTTATCTTTAAATCACATAGCTCTGCAGTCTTTGACATTTTCACTTATTGATAATCAATTCAAAATCAACATAACAACCCCTCATTTAAGGAAATGCTTTAATTGCGCCTTAAAAATACTTCGCCTGAATGGAATTTAACGCGCCGAACATGACCGAGCAGAGCGCAAGAACTCCCAAACGCAGTTTCGGTTTCGGTCGTAGTTTCGGCAGGTTTGCCGCCGAAACAGAAACTAAACCGAAACTCGTTTTTTTGCCGAAACTCAACCGAAACCGAAATCGAACTTTCGGTCGGGCACTAGAAATTAGCAATTAAAATTAATCGTTATTATCTTTTATAAAAGTCACCTCGGCACAATACAACTGTACTTAAAAGATGCCGATACGTTGAAAAATAACACCGAATCCTTTCCTGTTTACTCGGTTACATCTTTTATAAAAGCTACCTCGGCACGTACCTACTCAAACGATGCCGATATATTAAGGGGATTTAGTAGTACATGCGCCGTAGAGTAAAAACATGCTTATCGGTTCTAGATATCATGAGTTTAATGTTTGGAACAGAGGTTTGAAATTTTGCAGAAAGATAGATAAAGCTTTGTTCTAAAACTTGTCGAAGGCCATTTTTAAATTTTTTAATTTTTGTTGAAAATACGAGTCCTACAAGAAACATCAACTTTAAGCACTTGTAAAAGCTTTTAATGACCATATTATTGAAAACCAAAAACGTAGCGAGTTAGTGTGAACCTTTGTCTGTTATCATACAAAAATTCAGACATTTATCTCGCAGAATTAAATCACAATGTTTAGAATAGAAACCCATGTTTTCGGTAAAATTCACACTAGATACGAACGGTCTACTGCGGTCAATCCCCTTAATAAATGACGCTAAATCCTTTTCTGTTTACCGATAGCATCCGCAAATAATGAAATTTTTAACCACGAATACTAGAACTGGGTTGCAATTTTTTCATCCGCAAATAATGAAAATGCGAATAAGGAAACCGTTAATAAGGAACTTTTACTGTACTTACAAACAAACGAAATGATTTTGATTAATGATGGCTGAGGTTTGTGTCGTTACACTCGTATGAAGTGAATAGTTTTCACACCAAATTAGTTGAAAGACATAGAAGAACGAAAGGTAGAGAATAAGAATCTCAAGTTCATAATCTAATGGCAACTTTAGGACAATAAGTAACTAGAACGACAAGCTAGAGGGAATGCTATAATATGTCTTGATACAGAGCTTTCTGCTCACTGTGACTATCTCTGACGGAAAATATTAGGGTACGTATATCATCTGAAAAAATGTGATTTAAAACTAGAAGATACTAATTTTGTGGGTTTTACCAAAACAAAGATACGAAAGGAAGCATGTTCAGAAAGAAAAGTTGAGTACATATAAATTTTTTAAGAAGGTGCCTACTTTATTTCACAAGTTAAATATGTAAACGTACCTAACATATGTTTGATTTTGGTTTCGGTTTTTCTGTTATCGTTATGACAAAAAATAATTTATTTTCATCATGTAGTGACTTAAAAGCAAGAAGTTAGAGTCAAAATTTACTAAACCAAGGCTAGGAGTCATCAATGGCTATTTCTTTATGTTACGAAAGTGGAATTATAAGTAATTTAAATTTGCTGTCCATATAGGAGACTTTATCAAATAAGAACATTCACTTATCATAATAATCTTCGTGTAGTCACTGCATAAAAGAGGGTCGGTACAAATGAGTTTATAGTTCACGTAAAATATCCTCCCTAAAACAAATGAAGTGGACAAAGGCCGCAGGCCGGTAAGTCCACACTTCATTACTCGCTGCAACCACCTCCCTTGACGCAAATCTGGAAACCCTAGCGCATTACAGCAACTCCTGCACTTAATAGATGGTAGGGTGAGTTTAAATTAATTGGAAAATTATGACAAAACGCAAACCTGTATTTACTGGTCGACCCACCGACAACACGCAACATCCTGTTATGAGACTATTTCTAATGAAGAGTGCAGGACGATTAACATTACGTATTACTTAATGCTCGTTTATTTTTATTTGATACATTGTTTAAAAGTACTATTGAAGTAGAAATACTCCTTCTAAAAGTTCTAAAAGTTGCACAAACTTTTTAATGGTGCTGATATTCTACTGTAGAAAAACACCAATAAAAATTTTAAGATGGCAATGAAATAGGACTATCGATAGATTTTCCTCTTACATATTATCATTATTTTATTCGATTAAGCTAACGTGCCTATCACGTTGAGGTTGGCTAAGCCGCGATTCGTTTTCAGAAAGTAGATATCCACACAAGTGGACCTTGTTGGAGCATACGTTATCCTAAAATGTAGCATCGTGCTACAGATGGCGTTTACTGCGTCATTTGTAGTATTTTCTAAAACGCACTGTTAAGACAGCAGGTAAAAGTTGGTCTGTGTTCTGTCGCAGCTGCCTGCGACGCGCTGATGAGATCTAAAAAGGTCGAAATCGCGATCCGCGTCTGGCAGTTTCGACAGAATACAGACCACTTCGAATTATTTTATTACATATTATCATTCTAAGAGCGGTTGGACACGCACCTCCACTTTTTCTTATCCTGAGCTAATCTTCGCATTTCCCTAAAACTAGAACAACCGACATCTTTAACTATTTACGAGCAGTAATTCGGCCACTTTTTCTAATTTTTCATATAAAACCTTTTTAATACAAGCCCATGGAAACGGGCAAAGCATTTACAGCATTTAATTCAGGAAACCATGAAAATTCTATTAATACAGCAAGTTCTTTTTTTTGTAATTGTGTTTTCAATTTAGCTTAATATCATTTGTAAAGTAAGAATGGAAGCAAAGAATATATTATGTGAACGGTAATGAAGACAGACTTCAAAGAGATTGTTTTTAGTCTGACAATTCGAGCGATAAGAAGAAGGGCATTAAATTCTCCGTTATTCTCGACGGAAATGGAGCATAAATGAAGTCTGACGAGCAGTATGAGGAAAACGATGGCCAGGAAGAAGACAGAAAGCTCGCACGAGAGAGAACGGGAACTTTCTGCGACTACATGTTGGATGAGTTGATTGAGCACGTCTTGGAAAAGGCGAAAAGAAAGGACTTGCAACGGCGTAAACGGACGGCTATTATTGTTAGCTAGTGGCCGAAATGCTGCACATCAGAATTGGATCGGAATACCAAACCAATCCTCAAGAATTTTTCTTTTGTATAAAAATCATAAGTGAAAGATTTTCCAAAAATAAAAAAGGGAAGGTGACAATGTTAGAAAGTTTAAAATTTTGACCTAACATCAGTGATCTGTGACTTTTAATAGTGGAGAAGCTTCAACCTTTGCTACATTTCGTAGAACGATAATTATTATATAGCATAAAAACCAAAATAATGTATTTGTAAAAATTGTGTTTTACGAGGGTGGATTGATAAGTTTCCGGCCTGACCAAGAAAAACAAGGTTTTTAAAAATTTTTTTTTTTTATTTCTCAACATAATCTCCTCCAAGGCTGATACATTTCTCATAGCGGTGTTCCAGTCTATTAATGCCATCTCTATAGACTGATTCGTCAAGCTCCTCAAAATAACCATTTACAGCTTCGATTACTTCTTCATTGTCCGCAAATCTCTTACCGCCAAGCCATTTTTTGAGATTAGGGAACAGAAAATAGTCACTCGGGGCTAGGTCTGGAGAGTAAGGAGGGTGCGGCATCAATTCAAACTTTAGATCGTTGATTTTAGCCGTCGCAACGATTGACGTGTGCGCTGGTGCGTTATCGTGATGAAACAAGATTTTTTTCTTCGCCAGATGAGGTCGTTTAATTTTCACCTCGTGGCTCAAACGTTGCAATAAGTCTGCGTAGTATTGACCAGTGATAGTATTACCCTTTGCAAGGTAATCAATGTATATAATACCTCTTGCATCCCAAAAAACAGTAGCCATAACCTTGTTCGCCGAAAAAATTGTTTTTGCCTTCTTTGGAGTTGGTTCCCCTGGTCCAATCCACTGTTTAGACTGTTCTTTGGTTTCAGGAGTGTAGTGGTGGACCCACGTTTCGTCAACGGTTACGAATCGACGCAAAAATTCGCTTGGATTACGCTTATACAATGACAAATTTGCGGTAGAAATGTTTTTTCGAATCAATTTTTGGTCGACTGTTAGCAAACGCGGCACCCATCTTGCACAGAGCTTTTCCATATGCAAATGTTGGTGCAAAATATGTTGCACACGTTCATATGACATCTTACAGGTCTCAGCTATCTCACGCACTTTCAATCTGCGGTCTCCCAGCACTATTTGATGAATTTTTTCGATCATATCTGGAGTTGTGACCTCAACGGGGCGTCCTGAGCGAGGCCCATCAGAGGTGCTCACACGACCCTTTTTAAACTCGGAAACCCACTGCTTAACGGTTGAATATGACGGGGAGGATGTCCCCAGTGTTGAGTCCATCTCTTTTTTAATTTCCTTCGGCGTTAACCCCTTCAAATAAAAGTATTTGATGACAGCACGATTTTCCTGCTTTTCCATTTTTACGAAAACCACAGAGGCGTCTTGTTCAGCGTGCTGTCAAACCTACACTAGCAAGGAGATCGGGCTGAAACTATAGCTACAAGCTATCCAAGGATGGTACTATAGAATGTCACCTCAAGGTAGGCCTAGTGGCGTCATCTCTTGGTTAGGCCGGAAACTTATCAATCCACCCTCGTAGTACACGCAAAATTTTAAAGTTCACTGCAATTTTGTATGAAAGTGCTTTTAAGACTTGTTTATCAATATTTTTTTATTTCCTTGATTTTAATAGAATAGATTAAATATCCTTCCAACTGTATTATTCACTATTTCTCTTCAATGTACAAGTTTTATCATACTACACACTAACTAAGGGGTGGCCAACCCAAACAATGTTGCGGGCCTCTTTCGAAATAAATCATGCATAACTCCGCTGACCGAATGTAAAATTAAATAACTCGATATTACATTTAGATTCACTCTAGACATTTTTTTGAACCCATAACTACAAATTCATTAATAAAACAGACAATATTTTACATACACCTATTCGCAAGAATATTGTTGTAAAATCAAAGTTAAGTTTCACTCATAGTTTCAACAGTTAATTTTTGAGTATATGATTACATAAATAACGTATGCTTTTAATATATTAATTTTCACTACTTTGGCCATTATAATCATCATCAACATGATCATGGGGTGGTGACTGGTTGAACCTCCACTCTTTTCTACCCTGAGCTAAACATTGCATTTCCCTAATACTAGAACATCCCATTTCCTTAAAAATTTCTGAACAGTAATCTAATCTAGGCCTACCTCTACTCCTATTAACTACTATTTCTGCTTTTGATGTGTTTTTAACTAACCCCACATGCCTGAGAAGATGTCCTGCCAACTTATCCCGCCTATTTCTTATTGAGTTCCTTTCCTCTGTTCTCCTACTGTTTCTAATACCCCCTCATTTCTAACCTCTATCCACGGTATCTTCATCATTCTATCCTATAAGACCACATTTCAAACGTTTTTACCTTTTTTCCGTTGCACTCACCATCCACGTTTGAGGACAGTTAGCACAAAAACATTTTCATTTTTTTGTAATATGCTGGTATATTTAAATAAGAATCTTCCTTATAGTTGTCTCAAAATGAATTTATAACTGCGGAAAATGTTTCAACAGTCAGACAGAATGCTGCTAAGGGAACAAGGTCCAACCACTGGTTTATAAGATGGTATATTTATATTCGGAATTTGGGCAACTACGAATTACTCAGTTTGCGAAATGTGTAAATCAACTGGAACATATTGCAAAATGGAACATATTTTCGACAATTGCTCATTAGGCTTTGTACCTACTGAAAACCGAGTAGTTATTTCCGTGAAAAGGCATGAGTCTGGCACACATACTAGGAAGAGGAACGTAGAGGAGATGAAAAGCATACCCCGTCACTGATATAGTAAGAAACTCGACATAAAACACTTAAAGCTTCCAAATCTTACTGAATTAATGAAAAGTTATTACAAAACTAATTGTAGAAAATACTACAAATGGCGCAGTAAACGCCATCTGTAGCACGATGCTACATTTTAAGATTAGGTACGTATGCTCCAACAAGGTCCACATGTGTGGATATCTACTTGCTGAAAACGAATCCCGGCTTAGCCAACCTCAACGTGATAGGCACGTTAGCTTAATCGAATAAAATACAGACACCTTCGAATTATTTTAAACTAATTGTAATTTGTGAATCAATTAAACTTATCTTTATCATTTCATAGTTATACTTGCAAAAAGGACTTGGAACTCTGTAGGAACAAAATCAATGCTCGCGCACCGCTACTGCCTATTAATAATTTAAAATGGATCTATTTTGAAAATTTCTTTTGCCTATCATGGTGTACTTAAAGTTTTTAAACGTACTGATATTTTAACAGACAACTTTCTTAATCTGCATTTACACTAACTGCAGCACAAAATACGTGACGAAAATATAATAGCATTATCTCTGCGCGCCATTCCGCCATTCCTAACGAATTCATCACCGGTAATGTGGTTAATGCACTCGATTAACAGCGCTAAAACGGCCCGGGGCTGTATACTGGCCCACATACTCTGCCAATGCTGCTGTTTTAGAAGCGCCAAGGCGATTTTCCTGAAATACTGCAGTCATAAATTGCGAAATCGCCAACTCTTCATCACCCCATTCAACGCCGTTATTATCACGTATTTATTTCCGAAACTTTAATCCTCCCTAATGGTATGTCGTCCTCATCGTTTTATTAAGGTGGTACCAAAGAATAGATAATGATGACATCCATTTGGTCGTGTGACTTTTGTATAACTAGCTCCTGTGATATTTTTTAGTTTTATCCCTAATAATAATTTTTAGAGAACAACCAATCTAAACTCCTTCAAGTAATAAAGCTATTTATTTATTCCCAACGTTTTACCCCTTACTTTGGGACTTCTTCAAGGGTAATTGTAACGTTCTTTATCCTGACAGTTGCAAACTTCCTTCTTAGTAAGGATAAATAACATTACAATTACACTTGAAGAAGTCCCAAATTAAAGGGTGAAACGTTGGGATTTATTCTAAATGTACCATAATTTGATTTGTCATTAAATTTGTTATTAAATCCAAAAATTTGTCGTTACAGCCGATTACCGAAAAATAATCGAAATGCTAACCAAAGTACTGCAAGGCTAATTTATCGCTGAAAGATGTTACTTTTGTCCATTTTGTGATTAGTCTACCCTACAGCTGTCCAGCGAAAAAAGACTGCAGAATCATGACGCCGACGATATTGTACAATGTGTACCTTGAAATAGAAATAACGTAGAAATGTACCGTAACGGCCATAATTTCTCGGTCTTTTGTTACCAAATTTCAAAAATTTGTCCTTCCAGCCGGTTGACGGACCTCCAGTTGTTTTTCGCTGGACAGCTGGAGGATAGAATTTTAAGTACAAGATGCATAAAAGTACCATCTTTCGGCGACAAATTATTAGCCTTATGGTATTTTTATACGCCATTTTAATTTAGACATATGCTATGTGTAGAACCAGCTCCATATCGGGCTGGCATTTTGTTTACTTTTCGATAACCAGTTGGAGCGACAAATTTTTGGAGAATCCCCCCTCAACCTTCTTCAGTATAGCCTTAGATCTTGTAGAATCCAATACAATTGGAGAACAATAGTGCGAGGGGAAGGGGGTTCTTTAAACTCTGTATTAACTTTACTTGAATGATTTTCCATCATGAAAACATTTCGAGGGTAGGAGGAGGAGAAGGGTTATTTAACCCTCCCCCTATTTACCTAACCTTGCTTAAAGGATTTGCAGTTCGTCGTAGTTTTTAATTCTTTAAATCTGAAAAAGTAGTTGAAGACGTGGTTTCCGCGCCCAGCATGTGTATATTTTTAGTCAGCATGGCAAATAGTACAAGATACTAAAATTTACAAAAAATCGGACAGGTGTACGCTAATCTCCACCGTCACCCACTTATTTTAATGCGCCTACTGCCACCTATCAGGGAATAGCACAAATTTCGTAACTCTTAGCATTGCCACAAACTTCCAAAGGCTACTTCTATGGAAAATTATATAAATGTACAGAATGAGATCATCGTTATTTTTAACGTTCTGTTAGGTACATTTGTGAAATACATTACGTACATTTTATTACATTGCAGTAATACCATTAACAACTTTATCATCAATTCGATAATACATACTTTTACCAAATCTTACTAATTAGAACGTAAAAATTTCTCACACCGTTTTACCCAACGGCAGATCAGATTGCACAAATAGATATTAAAGGAAAGATTTTAGTAATTTCGATAGGATAAAATAAACTTACCACTACTGTAGGCTTTAAATGTCTTACAGGATACCACACACAGAACTGATCTTGGTAAAGAGTCATTTGTCTATTGTCATTCATCGCAAAGGCGTTCTTTTCGGTTTATCCTACTACTTATTAGGTAATACTTTATCGTAATATATTAACCACAAAAGCACATACAACACATTATAAACGGTAATTACTACCCGATCAAACGAAACTTTACTGCGACTCGACCGAAAGAACGCCTAACGCGTGAACATTTCGTCATATTACCACACCAATAGATGTGAATTGCGAATAGATGTCATTCTTTTTGTTCTCCCGCAGTAAAAGTGCGGTTCACAATAAAGAAATTAATAACTGAATGCAGTAATAGGATCACCACTCACTTAAGGTTCATAAATGTTTTGGGAAAATATTTTTGAAATTTACAACACATAACTAATGGCACAATATAATATGTATAATATTAGTAAGTAAGAAACTAAATAACAGAATAAAACTTGGTATGTCTGTTTCACAAAAGAAAGACATTCTTGATGAACATAAAAGTAGTCAATTATAAGTAAATCACATTCACAATTACATTCCTAAATTGGTTTAGCTAACTACTGCATTGCAAAAAAAAATACGATAAAGATGTAGATTCCCAAATGTTACTACATAGCGAAAAGAAAGTAATTTTTTCAGAAATTAAAAAAGCCCTTCGTTTTTTTATATATATGCATAATATGTGCATCATAAATGAACAGTAAGACTAAAGAATATCTCAAATATTAAAATATATTATTATAAACTGAATCCAAGTATGTATCATTATGATGTAGTTGTTGATGAGAATGCAGGCTGGAGATGCATCTTCACTCTTTTCTATCCTGAGCTAATCTTGACGTTTCCCTATAGCTTTAATATCCCATATTCCTAAGTATTTGTGTACATCTCGTTTAGGTCTACCGATCCTCTTTATTCCTTTTACTGCTTCTAGGGTCTCTAACTAACCGTTTATGTCGCAGAAGGTGCTGCACCACCCTATCTGCTCACTGGCTTTCATAGAGCTTTTTATATTCCTTCTATTACTAATACGTTTTCAATCTTAACGTTTTGTGCCTATGCGTAATATATTCATTATTCACCTATCTAGCATTTTCCTTTTCGTTATGCCCGTTGTCCACGTTTCGCACCAGGAGCTATCTGATTTCCTGGATATCGAAAATCAGCGATTTTGGACTTTTTTTTATGTTGTCTTTAGGCTTTCATAGTCGGTGTACAAGCATGCGGTGGTTTCCTCCTGGCTGTTTTACTGTGGTCCATGGAGTTTTGATGCTCCATACGTTTCACCGTTCTTCGCTGACGGCATCTTCAGTTGTGACTTGGCGGTTGTTGGGTCATGACTGTTGTGGTTTACGACTGAAATACTTTTTGTATCTTTGCATTCTCTTTGTTTTTCATTATAGGTTTCCAAGCTTTATTTATTGGAATTGTGGAGTCATTATTCAGCAAAGTACCAGTGAAGGATAATTACTGTGGACGCAATTTCCAGAAGACGGGGTAGCAGTATATTCTAATACTGACTGACTTTCAGCTACTTCGTAAATCATAATGGAATAACCACTTTTACAAACAAATCGACGGGGTAGCGATAGGAAGTCTTCTTAGTCCATTAATCGCTAATTTCTACATTTAGCATTTTGAGACAACAGCCTTATAGAAAAGAAACAATATAAACCAATTCACTGGTATTGGTTTGTGCATGACACTTTGGTCGTCTGGTCACAAAGAGAAGGCAAGCTGAATGAATTTTTAGACCATTTCAAACCCATTCGCTGTGATGACTCCCATATAAAAATGGTATCACGATCACAAACCGCATCAGCGGCCTCCAAGTCACTACTGAAGATGCCGTCAGAAAAATACGGCGAAACGTCTGCAACACCCAAACAGCAAAACAACCCGGAAGAAACTAAAACATCCTTTTTCTATATATTAACTGTTTCTCTACTTTTACTTACCATTTGCATATACCATACACCAAATTAAACATCTAAAGTGAATTCAAAACCAAAGGTCACCAACATAAGCAAATGCACGAGCATGCACGTGTAAATTAACCAATCGGGGGGTAATATGTGCAAGCCGTTTATGCTCTAGATGCAAAATAAATTTAATAAAAGGTTCATACATTTGCGTGGACAACGTCAAAATGCTCTTCTATTTCGCATGTCATATACAACTGCTCAAATATTTTCATATAGCTAGTTTGTATAAGTAGGGCAACATCTGTTTCCGGGTAACTTTTATAAATTTCCTTACGGTTCATCGATTCATTTATCTTAGTACCAAGATTAATACAATAGAAACAGTCTGAAGTAGTTTCCATACGTTATACGAGGGTGGATTGATAAGTTTCCGGCCTAACCAAGAGATGACGCCACTAGGCCTACCTTGAGGTGACATTCTATAGTACCATCCTTGGATAGCTTGTAGCTATAGTTTCAGCCCGATCTCCTTGCTAGTGTAGGTTTGACAGCACGCTGAACAAGACGCCTCTGTGGTTTTCGTAAAAATGGAAAAGCAGGAAAATCGTGCTGTCATCAAATACTTTTATTTGAAGGGGTTAACGCCGAAGGAAATTAAAAAAGAGATGGACTCAACACTGGGGACATCCTCCCCGTCATATTCAACCGTTAAGCAGTGGGTTTCCGAGTTTAAAAAGGGTCGTGTGAGCACCTCTGATGGGCCTCGCTCAGGACGCCCCGTTGAGGTCACAACTCCAGATATGATCGAAAAAATTCATCAAATAGTGCTGGGAGACCGCAGATTGAAAGTGCGTGAGATAGCTGAGACCTGTAAGATGTCATATGAACGTGTGCAACATATTTTGCACCAACATTTGCATATGGAAAAGCTCTGTGCAAGATGGGTGCCGCGTTTGCTAACAGTCGACCAAAAATTGATTCGAAAAAACATTTCTACCGCAAATTTGTCATTGTATAAGCGTAATCCAAGCGAATTTTTGCGTCGATTCGTAACCGTTGACGAAACGTGGGTCCACCACTACACTCCTGAAACCAAAGAACAGTCTAAACAGTGGATTGGACCAGGGGAACCAACTCCAAAGAAGGCAAAAACAATTTTTTCGGCGAACAAGGTTATGGCTACTGTTTTTTGGGATGCAAGAGGTATTATATACATTGATTACCTTGCAAAGGGTAATACTATCACTGGTCAATACTACGCAGACTTATTGCAACGTTTGAGCCACGAGGTGAAAATTAAACGACCTCATCTGGCGAAGAAAAAAATCTTGTTTCATCACGATAACGCACCAGCGCACACGTCAATCGTTGCGACGGCTAAAATCAACGATCTAAAGTTTGAATTGATGCCGCACCCTCCTTACTCTCCAGACCTAGCCCCGAGTGACTATTTTCTGTTCCCTAATCTCAAAAAATGGCTTGGCGGTAAGAGATTTGCGGACAATGAAGAAGTAATCGAAGCTGTAAATGGTTATTTTGAGGAGCTTGACGAATCAGTCTATAGAGATGGCATTAATAGACTGGAACACCGCTATGAGAAATGTATCAGCCTTGGAGGAGATTATGTTGAGAAATAAAAAAAAAAAATTTTTAAAAACCTTGTTTTTCTTGGTCAGGCCGGAAACTTATCAATCCACCCTCGTATATCGAAAAATCGTCAATCAATAATGTTGACGGACACATATTGCAATGGATTTATTCTCGGATGCATTATCATCCCGTTCACCTTTTAGTCATCATTTAAACTACTGGGTAAGCCAAAACGAGCTTTAAGAAACAGCAGTTTTAAACAACGAAGAAAGATGTAACAGAAGGTGTTAAATACTTAAATACCTACTCCTAAAAAGCAGAGAAGTAGTAGTAAGTATATGTTATATACCTTTTCAGCCATCTTTTGATATCTACACTAATATTACAAAGAGGCAAAGTTTGTAAGTTTGCAAGTTTGGATGTAGCTAGTAATCTCGGAAACTAATCATGCGATTTCAAAAATCCTTTCACCAATATTTAGAATGGACCTTCAGGAGGGATATAGGCTGTAGAATGTTATTCTGTCAGAACTTTTCGTGGTGACCAATTTTGAAATACAAATCGACGAAAAGACGGTCGAGCGAATGTGTATCTTACGATAAAAGTTGTAGAGCTTAAAAGGACATGTAAAAGACTCCGCAAAGACATGATAAAATATGGCTTTTATGGTATGAAACAAGATCCCAAACGAGCGAAGGCGTAGGTCCAGCTAGTAAATATCTAAAAAAGTTATATAAGTCCAATAAATACAATTTAGCTTTTGAGAGGTATAATTGGGACGTTCAAAATTGGCATAGTCCCCAATAAAACTGCCGCATTTACTTTCTTCTTTCAACTTGCTAACTATACTGAAGCCGTTGATGACAAAACGCCTACTCACGACAGGCGTTGTAGGGAATATCGTAAACATTGAAAAGAGATGTCAGGTAGAAATTGCAGCGGACACTAATAAAGAAAAAGAAATACCTTACACTAGTTAATATGTAACAGAAAGAGATACAGACAAGCAGGATTTGAGCATGTTGCCAGCACCGGATTTTAGAACGCCTACTTTTACTTACGACAGACGTTGTAGGGAATATCGTAAACATTGAAAAGAGATGTCAGGTAGAAATTGCAGCGGACACTAATAAAGAAAAAGGAATAACATTACACTAGTTAATATGTAACAGAAAGAGATACAGACAGGCAGGATTTGAGCATGTTGCCAGCATAGGACTTTAAAGAAAGTTCAACATTCTCAGGAATTTAAGAAAGCAAAGATTCTTGTTTAATGATATAAAGATTATAAAGCCGACCCTAATCTTTTGTGCACCTGAGCAACGTCTAACTGCTACACTATTATTCGGTTATTTCTTTTGACTTTATGTGTACTACTCATGAAACATTTCCTAACTTAACAAGGACGTGTTCAAAACGCAGAAAGTGACTACGCTCTCAAGTGGAAACCAAAAAGAAGATGTGTCCATCCTTTTAAATAATTTGTTGTGGAAACTCCTAATATAAGAAAATTAAAAATAAGGAAAATTGAACAACAAATTCATTACAATAAAAAGTAGATTTAGGTACCTATTCGAATTGATCTTAAAAATATTTAGTTTTAGGCTAAACTTATTTTACAATTTCCTTTTTTTATAAAAACGTTCCTTTTTGCAATTGTTAAAGTAAATTATGTCTTACTACATTATTACTACTATTATTGTTCTTTTGCCGTGAAAAAAACTTACTTTTCATTGAGATACAAGTTGCGTTTTTCACTCTTGTTTGATTTTCATAAAGATTTAAAATATGTGCCCCCTGTATTGAAGGGACTTGGGATGAGCTGCAGGGTAGACACAATCCAACCTCATTTTCCATGAAATTTATTGGCGCGCTAAGCCTACGATAGTAGACATAATCGGGTATGATCCCATTATAATACAGCCGCAGTCACCGCATTAGAATAGCAGTACTACGAACCAATATTGCATGGCATCCTCTGATGTAACCGAAATCTATACCGCACCCTACTTAACTATAAACCGCTTGAGAGAGGGTAGACAGGGGAGAAGAAAACTGGGGATTTATACCTACAAGGACAGTAATTGTTTTCGACATTGACGTCAATATCTATAAGAAACGGCCACAAATGTTGAGAATTGATATTTTTTATCGGGAATAACAGTCCAAAAATCCGCTTTTCTATTCTATTGATATAGGTATAACTCATTTTTCTCTTCGAATTCATACGGGGGGAAAGTATTAAACTTATATTTCGAATCTCTTCAGTCTCAGTAATACATAAAAAGCATCATGTCAATACGTCTAAAGATGTGATGTCTTGGAGGTTTAATTGTGGTCGAAGATTTGTACTAATTATTTATTAATTGTTACTAGCTAATGACAACTCGCTTCGCTGAGTTTACATTTTCGCTTTTGTTTAGTGATCGATTGGCAAACACAAACACATGCCAGACTGGAGAAATCTCTAACATTATGGAAAATTTTAAACATATTTTAGACCACATTGTTCGAAATATATGACAATGTCCTAATTTAGTCTCAAATGGTACTTGAATTTTTCAAAACTTTCTCCACATTTCGCGTACTGTTAGAACATTCTGCTTAAGTACAGTTCTAGATAATCGGGAAAATTCTGACTGAGGATTACCCTGCAAACAGTTAAGAACATTCTAGTAGATACATTCCAAATTGTTCTATACAACCCGCATACTCTCACACGTATTCAGCAGAACATATCTTGAATGCCGTAATGTATTATCCTAGTTAATTCTGGCTGAGGACAATCTCAGAGACATTCGAGAACATTCTAGCTGAAAGCCACCCTATGAACAATGAAGAACATTCCAATACATTCTCACTTGTTTTAAGTAGATGTTTGATGATATGGGGTCGACTCTTAGACCCACACTACCACCAACCTGGAAAAATATCGAACATTATAGGAAATTTTCAACAATTGTTAATTTTATAGCATTAATGGCTATTCTAATATACGTAGTATCAGAACATAGTTCCAACACTCATGCATAATGGTTTTCAGACATTCCAAAACCTTCTCGATTCTTACGGTTCAGTTCACTCTAAAAACTTTCTAGGTAAGAGATCCTAGAGATTCGAAAACATTTTAGCTGAGAACAACATTATATACATTATCGTTTTTTTTTCTTTAGAGAAATTTGGAACATTATAGGAGATTCCAAGTACCTTTTAGAACATTTTGTGGATTACGAATTTTAACTTTCTTATTTGTAGAAGATATAATTTTCTATCTTTGTTATTATTACGCAGTCGTTTAAAGTTCCAAGAGCATTCGGCGAATAAGAAACAACCATTTTCTTCTATTTGCTTAAATTAGTTGCTTTATATTAAGTCATTAAACTTTATATACATACAAATAGGGTTCTGAATTTTTTATTTGTTAATTTGAACGAAGCAGCAGATAAGATTTAAAGTCTACTTTTAATAAATCTACCAGATGTGTAACCTATCATGCAAAATGAAAAGAAAATCTAATGGATGGCATTCAGGATGTTCTATAAAAAGTTTTAATTCATAAGTATGCTATGTATAGCTAAATTCCTAATATGTTTACATCCGACCTTTGACCATTTAAATTGTGTCTTGAGGAAAATCTTGTGTGTTTGAATTTGCCATTGTATTAGATGGGCTTTAAGCGTTCGATGGTCCTTTAAAAAACTCATTTCAATAGACTTTGATGTATCCAATTTCGGCCAATTTCGTAGCGAGCCAAGCTGCAGAAATTAAATTTTATTGCAGGTTGATAAGCCGTCCGTGTAGTCTACAGAGAAAGAAGGAAAGTAGTCAACCGAGCGGCTCCTACCTCTTTCTTCTACATACGAACAATTTCTTTTTCCGTTATATTAGGAAATGTTCTTTTATTTCTTTCAATTTTCTCTTCATTCTCCGGAGACGTCCCTAGGGATACGATTGGGACGACGACTTGGAAAATGCGGGGCGCTTTGCCGCTGTACCTCGGGATAAGAATATTTTGTCAGGCGTTTACGTTCTCTCGCATGCTTTTTTACCGCACAATAAGACGAAAGCTGCGTATTGCATTATTTGAACTTTTCCGATGTGGTGGCTTTCGATAAGCCTTTCCAGATAAATTATTTCTAATCACTTAATAAAAAATCAACATCATTCAATTATAATATCAATATACTTATAGCCCCTTTAGTTTAATTTTCCCATTTCGGATTATAAAGTCAAAATTGTAAATATTTTATGTTATTTTTTAATTAATGAAACAAAAAATCTACCAATCCGTATACCTACCACAACAAAGAGAAAGATACCCTTATCTTTCTCGGCTAGTCATAGGAAATGAACGCTGCTGTACTTTATAAAATATGTACGCTTTTGTATACGTTCGTTACCTGCGACTAGCCGAGAAAGATAAGGGCATCTTTCTCTTCCTTGTGGTAGGTATACGGGTTAGTAGATTTATTATTCTAGTACTAATTATAGCAAGGAGGATTTAGACACAGCTTTTAATAAAATGGAAACGGTATTGACAAAACAGTATTGTGTGAAAATAAATAAAAGTAAAACAAAAATACTGGTATCAAGGGAAGAAAAAGCGAATATAAAGATAGGAGATGAAAAATTAGATGTGGCTGATTTAAGGTATCTAGGAAGTCAGATAAGTCAGGACAGAAGGAGTAATAGGGATATAAAGCAGAGGATAGAGCAGGGTTGAATCGCTGATTAGGATACCGTGGACAGAGAAGGTTAGAAATGAGGAGGTGTTAGAAAGAATAGGAGAACAGAGAACTGTATGGAAGTCAATAAGAAATAGGCGCGATAGGTTGGTAGGACACCTTCTCAGACATGAAGGTCTAGTCAGACATATTAGACGCAGAAACGTAAGTTAGAAGGAGTAGAGGTAGACTTAGATTAGATTACTGTTCGCAAATAGTTAAGCATATGGGTTGTTCTAGTTTTAGAGAAATGCGAAGATTAGCTCAGGATAGGAAAGAGTGGAGGAGCGTCTCCAACCAGTCTGACAACTGACAACCTTATGGTTATGAATACTGTTCACCAAACGGCCAAATATTTTCTTTCTAGGATTTGAAATTAGGATGCTTTGAAATTTAGACGTACAGAATAATTTTGAGACGGGATTTCTATTTATTGTTGTTGGGACTACGTCGCTATTCTATGATCTTGATTTTCTAATCCTTGTTGATCTATAATTGTTGAAATTTTTACATATTTTCTATTAAAACAACTTACGTTCGTTGTTGGTATATTATTCAATACATTAGCTTTTTCTTGCAAGAATGAAGTTAGAGCTTTGATAATTGGCCGAGAACAATTTTCAACAACTAGCAATATATTAAAGGCACCATAGTTAAAATAGACGCCAGTGCAGACCCTTAGATTGCTTATTGAATGATTTTGTAAATTTCGGAGAAAATCGACTAATTAGTTGATACAAGGTTTGTAAAATTATTAGGCGAGGTGCCAACGTGTGGATAACGTGCATCGACTAAACAGAAATTTTCGAATCACGCCGTTCAATTCACGGCCTGTGTGGACACAATCAGGTTTAGGAAATTTATTGTCGTTCCCTCGATTGTAGACATTTCGAATTATGACGAGCAAACGTTACGGGGTTACAGTCGCCACTGCCTACTGTCGAGTTAATCCATTGATGGGCATGACTTGTCTCCAACAGTCAAATTCGTAGAAATTGCGTTAACAATCAAATTATTATTTGCCGTCCGTGATTTCGGGAACATACATATTTGCACAAGGCACACGCTCGAATGGATTTGCAGACTTTGAAGAGTGACCGGATGGAACCAAGCGACAGGGGTTGACGGCAAAATTGACTAAACAGACCAAAGTTGATTAGTAGCATCCACCAGGGTTCAAGCATGTGGTCATTTGTCAAGTCTTATTTTGAAAAAAAAAAATAAGAAGAAAACTTAATTTTTAAAGTATACACTACGAATCAACTGTGTTACATTGACGAATTTAAACTTATATACGGTTGACCATCGTAAATGGTGAATCATCATGAACATTTGGGTTCATCACTGATATATTCGAGTGCGAAAGAAATAGTGATGGGCAAAATTGGTCTTACAGTCTTAGTCTTAGTCTCACGAAAATACAAGACTCTCTATATATTAGTAAGACCAAGGTCAAGACCGAACGAACAAGACCGGAACTAAACCCAAAACCGAACAAACAAGACCAAGAGTAAAATCAAAAACGAACGAACAAAACCAAGACTAAAACCAACGCCGAATATGGAACACCTAGACCAAACAGCAAAGACTAAACGAAAAATTATTACTTCCGATGGATTCATGAGTTAAACTAAGTATTTGAAGCAACTTTAATATATTATTTTTTTGGAATAAAACATTTTTAGTTTTCAAAATTTTCAGTTTACTTTACTAGATTTTAACAATAAATATATAAAAAGAAAGCTTTGCCACTGCTTGAAACAGAGGATTTACAAGAATGTCCGTAGAGTAAGTATTCTTTGTTCTTATAACATATGGTTGAAGTATAGAAACACAGTAATTTTTGTTGGATATTTTTTACTTCTTATTATTAAAAAAAACCTAAGTATCAGATTAAATGAATAAGACCAGGACTCTCAACACGCAAGGCGAATACCAAGACCAAGGCTAGAAATATTTGAGCAAGACTAACACCGAATAAGTAAGACCAAGGTCAATACCAAGATCTTGATCTTGCATTGCTCGTCACTAGAAAGAAAAATGGAAATGTTAGAATCGGATAGGTTAGTCTGAGATTGACACAACACATCTATAAATTATACTAGTTTTGCATTCAAGCTAGTATAACTTTAATCCCATTCCTGTTGAACTAATTCAAAATAGTTTATGCATTTAGAGTTGTAACCCCCACTATATATCTAATTTAGTTTCTATAGTTGTTACTGTAGGGGCTCTTTAGCCGAAATAGTTATTACTTGTGACTTAGTCAGTCTTGTACCGTTGAAAACTTAATTCTTATTAGTTACCAAATACTAATTCATACAATGATTTATTACGTATTCTTATATAATCTAATGACTTAAAATTGTCACTGTATACTGTGAAAATCGTGAGTCGAGAGGTAGTATGTATTTGCTTTTCGTTCGTTAGCAAAGCTGAACATGTTTCTTATCCTAAAATATAGAACTAATCTTAAAAAGGTATCAGTTGCACTTAATCCACATGTGGCATAAGTGGCGCCCCCACGTTGTGGAATCATTGCAATAAGCTGATGTACTTTCTAAGGACCTTCTGTAGATGACGACTATGTGGAAATTTACTGAAGAGTACTGAGAAAAAATGACTCATAGTCAAGTGGTTTATTTTTATATTTAATAAACAGAGTTTTTGGAAACTTTTTTTATTTCCCTATACTTAGACATTTAATTTTTAATTTAGCAAACCAGATCCCTCTATTAGATATTATTAGATTCTGTTCAAAATGATTAAAGAGCTTACAAGAAACACTTTAATGAAGTTCTTCTTCTTAATAAAACAGACTTTTCCACAGTTCTATATAGATATAGATACCACACAGCTAATAAGTATCTAATCTCCAACAAATTGGATTTTCAAACTCAAGAAGTTCAGTCTTTCTTAACGATCCATTTATTATCATTTCGGTAGAAGGTCTTATTCTTTAAGGGAACTTTTCACATGCTTTTCATTACCGATGAGATTGTGTCGGTTTATCAAGAAATGGGATGCTGGAAGTTTACACCCCTTGATTACAGTTGAAATTCCGGTTTACGGCTTTCTTCGCCATATGTAATTAATTTAATTACGACTTAAAATTTCAAAGACGGCATATTGTCGTAAATTTCTCGTGAATGAACCAAATTTGTAACGTTTTTTTTTTTTAATAGAAACAACAATTCCATAAACAATTGTCACAGTTAAACTGTGGTGAAAAAAAAAATTGTCAAAGTAGTTGAGTTTTTTTAATAAAAAGGTTAGCACAAATTTAATGCCAAGTTACGATAATTGATAAAACATAATTTGTCGTAAAAAAATCATTATTCGTAATCATTTCCGAATTGTAAGTCGAAATTTCAAGTTCCAAGCAAATTTAGCATATCGTATATAAGGGCTGAATATATAGGTCGTTTAATTTACTTAAAAAAATAGTGTATGGGTTTAGTGTAAATAATTATTTAGTAAAATATGATTTTGATATTCGCCTATTGTTTCCGTTGTTCTACATGTTTTGAATTTTGTAGAAAGTTTCGCCAATTCAATAAAATCCTCAGCAGTTTCGGTCACACGACCACCATGAAAGGTTAATAGTAAACCTATATTGGAAGACTTACATTATGTAAGTTTCACAATATTTGTACCCCTACACTGTTATGTTGTACTTGTAAGTTATCTATTCGCTGATAAACAGAAAGGCAATTTGTCGAAAAAGTAAATGAGTGGGCAGCAGTACATGAAACATATTGTTTTCTGTTTTCTCAAAAAATTTTTAGCGTGCTTGTGGTGGCAAATGAACAATTCCTTTTTCAAATTTGTGTTAACGAAGTAAGTACTTCAATAAAGGAATAGGTATGTCCGCTGGTTGAAGAGACAGCAAGTTCATGCAGTTTAATTAAAAGGCTCTACTTACGGAGATACTTTGGAAAGTAGATTTTCCGGGTTTTCTTGTCGTTGAAGGCAAAGGAAGGACAAAGGGCCGCGCATTAATGGCATTTTTTCGCAGTGCTTAATTGGAAAAGTCCACAGCTAGAAGTTTTCACTCACCCGACAACTGTCCGCCATGGAAAGCTTTTGACTTGCCAGTTCGAACAAACTGAAAGAAACTTCTTTCCTGCTTTTCTTTTAACCAATCTCCCAGGCGCAATTACGCTTAGAAGATCTGTTCAACGACAAAACTACCTACAGCATTTTATTTTCCTACCTCCAAAGTACAATGTGTAAAATTTATGCTCTTTGTTGTTTAGTCACTGCTGATTAGGTATTTGCCAACAATCTATTCTGACGGGCAACCGCAAAACCGAATCTGAAATCATTTGGCTTTCGTCGACATACTAAATCAAAGGGTGGGATTAAAACAAGCGACAATCACAATAGAAAGGGTAAATATAGTTACACAAAAATGTGAGTATTTACATTTTACATTTTAGTATCAAAAATAAGTAAAATAATTCGAAGTGGTCTGTATTCTGTCGAAATTGCCAGACGCGGATCGCGATTTCGATCTTTTTGGATCTCATCAGCGCGTCGCAGACAGCTCCGACAGAACATAAACCAACCTTTACCTGCTGTCTTAACAGTGCGTTTTAGAAAATACCACAAATGGTGCGGTAAACGCCATCTGTAGTACGATGCTACATTTTAGGATAACGTATGCTCCAAGAAGGTCCATTTGTGTGGATATCTACTAAAACGCACTGTTAAGACAGCAGGTAAAAGTTGGTCTGTGTTCTGTCGGAGCTGTCTGCGATGCGCTGATGAGATCCAAAAAGATCGAAATCGCGATCCGCATCTGGCAATTTCGACAGAATACAGACCACTTCGAATTATTTTATTCGATTATGGTAACATGCCCATCACGTTGAGGTTAGCTACGCCGGGATTCGTTTCAGCAAGTAGATATCCACACAAGTGGACCTCGTTAGAGCATACGTAATCCTAAAATGTAGCATCGTACTACAGATGGCGTTTACCGCGTCATTTGTGGTATTTTCAAAAATAAGTTTTGAACCGTAGGAAAAACATTTTATTGACGAACTCAAATATGCAATGGAATTTCTTGCCTCAACCCAATTGTTTCGGCTTCTCGACCATCCTAAAAAATCAATGAAATAGTTTAAGCCATATTCAGTATTTTATTGATAAAATTCACTCATAAATACTAAGAACTTCACGTAAAGGAAAAACAACGGATCTTCTTACAAAATAAAGACTAGAAATACTTATAATAGTAACTGAACTCAAGGAAATAAATAATAAACTTAATATTAAACCTTTCAAAAAGTCCCAGGTATCCATGTAGAATGTTGATATAACTTATAAACGTTGCGAAAAAAGTTTTATTAGAAATATACGTATTTCGTTGTGTTTAAGGGAAAACGGGAGCGAGATAAATCTCTCAATAGGATGATAGCTGCTAAGTCAAGACGTTATTTTGTCCGGAGGCGAAATAAAACGTGAAATCGGATAATTTAATACTGGAGAAAAGTTCATGTCCTGTATTACGTTTAATGATTGCAGTTTTGGAAGGAAGCGGATGTTCGAGTCGGAAAATTAGTTTCGTTAAAGAAGCCGATCACATCATTAAGAGTTTTTCGAAAATCCTGGTTCTGTCATAGCAATCAACCCGAATATTTTCGAAGCTGGGAAATGTTTAGTCGTTTCCGATGTTGAAAATTTCACATAGGTATGTTATTCAATTCCTCTGTTATCGGCGATTTAATGTTCTTTATCGCTCTTATTGCTTTAGCTCATACTTAATTTTGGAACACAGCAATGTCGCCAATTTATACCAAAATCAACCTCTTATACCGTTTCGTAGAAATCTAGAATTAGTCTGTTATTTATCATATTTCTGATATTAAATTGTTTTTCGCTTAGATTTTATATTGATTTCTGTAGAGGTAAAATAGTTAAGTCGTTCAAAATTGGTGTAGTCCGCAATAAAACTGTCGCATTTACTTTCTTTTTTTAACTTACTACCTAACTAGAGTAGAGCCGTTTTTGACAGAACGCCTGCTTTTACTCACGACAGACGTTGTCAGAAATATAGTATACTTCGTTTAGTTTCTGTAGCGATGTGACCTTCAGTTTGACCGACGCAAAGTAGAAAAGAACAGCACTAGGCCAGAAAAGAAAGAAGACAACTCTCGGGCAAACTCTTAACCGGTGAGGAACGTATAATCCGTACAGTACTGCACGGAAAAACTGACCAATTTATCCATTATAATTGCATTGCTCAAATGTGCTGTTATTGGTACCATTTACTACTGAAAATATTAACGAGATGTTTATTTATATTTGAAGACACATTAAAGGCTTTAAAGCTTGTTTTCGACTTGCACTACTATTCATGATTGAACAAAACTTTTGGCAGGTACTGTATCAAAAAGTATGTTTAATGAACAATAGTCGAGAGTATAATGAGATTTTTTCTCCCTGCCTACGTTTTGCCAGCGCGCATCTAAGACATTGGAAGGGGCACACCGCTAGAGAATGTAAATGAAGTATAAATATAAAAAAGAGATGACAGGTAAGAATTGCAGCGGACATTAATAAAGGAAAACATTATACCAATCGATGTGTAACAGAAAGAGATGCATACAAGTAGAATTTGAGCATGTTGTCAGTATCGGACTTTAAAGAATGAATCATTCAAAGAATTTTAGGAAAGCAAAGGCGCTTGTTTGATGATATAATTCCAACCAGGCAGTTATAAACCCGACCCTGATCTTTTACGTACCTAAGCAAGCTCTAACCACTGTTCCGCTTACTATTATTCAGTTTATCATTTCCTAATTTAACAAGGGCGAGTTCAAGGTGCAGCGAATGACTGCTGTCCTAAATGGAAACAAGAATGAAGGTAAGTCCATTATCACAGGTAATCATTGCGGACTATGCCAACTATAGTTAACTTTATGCAGATAAGATATATATTCAATTGCCTCTATTGTTAATACCTCACAAACTTCAAATTACGGTAGGTAATACAAATTTAGCTTCCGTTGTAACTACGCTAAAAAAATGAAATTACAGTCACAACCGTTTACAACGCCATCATTATTACAACATACCGGTTATATTGACCAAAATCCCGGCTGAATTCTATTAGACAACCTTATAAAAAACATTTAGCAAATATGAGTAGTCCTTTTGATGTCGTTGTAACAGATTTTGACTGCAGTTGGATTAACTATGCTGTGTTAATTTCCTATTTAACGGCTCATAGTTGAGTCCTATTTCTACTATTGAAGGACTCAACTATGAAATGTTAAACAGAAAATTAACAGAGCATAGTAAATCCAACTATTTCATTTTTTTCAGTGTAACAGGTACTTCTGATTTTTGTGCCTTGTTCAGAACGAATGTAGGTACTCTTGTACGTTGTTAATATTATTAGCACAGGTTCATATAGTACCGCCTATGGTATTAAGTGAGCAACGGTGAGCATACATACACATACACACACAGACATGCACGTACGAACATATTTTTTTAATTTGGTGTGTTGCGTTGGTAACATTCGCGTTTCGAGCGAAACAAGTCCCACTTCAGAAATGAAAATAACTGGCGCACATTCGTATAGTGTAGTATAGTATGTATGTATTAGTACGGACGGCGCGACGCAGTACGCGCGCGTTTTCTGTTCAACAATTTTTCCGAGCGCCTTTTGACCCGTTCCATTTTCACAACGACCCACCATTGACCGAAATCAATTACGGGAAATGTAGCAACGAGCGAGAAAGCGAAGACTCGCTGAATTAATAACGTAAATATCAGAGGCAGAAAAATGAAATGCTCGTTAAAAAGTTGACGAGCCGCAATCAAAACGAATACATAAAAGGCACCACTAACGTTGAAATTTTTCTGCAGCCTCTATTGCCACCACGTACCAACTCTTATCTCGTTATGTTTATTTATACACATTATAGATGTACGTACATGTTTATATTTTTAGCTTTTGAATCCATGTTGGTATCTCACCACCGTCTACTACAAATCTGTTTTGTACAATAAATTACGTTTCAGTTAAGAAATACGTCCATCCAATTTATTTACTACACATTTAACGTCTTCACGTCCGGTCTACTTCGTCAAAAGCAGTTTCCTTTAAAAGTCTTTCTCCAATTAAGAAAATTGTGAGTTTTTCAAACATTCTACTCCATACGTGGAGTTGACGGTAGTTTTTTGGTATTGAAGGAGAGTTAAGTAATTATAGGATACAGGCTAGTGATGTAACGACTGCATCTTTTACTTTTATGCTTGTCCTATTACGGTTATGGTTATACGGAGAAAACTAAATTCTTATAACAACGCAAAAATACAATTTTTAATTGTAAATGACTGAAATTGCCGTAGAACACTTTTTCCTATTCTGAGCTAATGTTCGTATTTCTTCAAAACTAGAACAACCCACATCCTTAACTATACTTCATTTACTTTCTCTAGCGATGTGCCCGTTCCAATGTCTTGGATGCGCGCTGGCAAAATCGTAGGTAGGGAGAAAAATGCTCATTATACTCTCGACTATTGTTCATTAAACATACTTTTTCACACAGTACCTGCCAAAAGTTTTGTTCAATCATGAATAGTAGTGCGAGTCGAAAGCAAGCGTTAAAGCCTTTAATATGTCTTCAAATATAAATAAACATCTCGTTGATATTTTCAATAGTAAATGGTACCAATAACAGCACATTTGAGCAATGCAATTGTAGTGGATAAAATGGTCAATGCAGTATTGTACGGATTATACGCTCCACACCGATTAAGAGTTTGGTCGAGAGTTGTCTCCATTCTTTTCTGGCCTAGTGCTGTTCTTTTCTACTTTGCGCCGGTCAAACTGAAGGTCACATCGTTACAGATAGTGAACGAAGTATATTTGCGAACAGTAATTTAATCTAGGCCTACCTCTACTCCTCTTAACTCATGTTTCTGCCTCTAATATGTCTCTGACTAGACCTTCATGGCTTAGAAGGTATCCTACCAACCTAACTCGCCTATTTCTTATTCAGAGAGTGGTTATGGAAATAAAAAAGGAGAAGCTAAGAATATGGCAAAAGAAGAAGTAGAAAAGGCAATAACGAAAAAAATAAAAAAGAAAGAAGGTACAGGAACGTAATAATAGAATAAAAATAACTGTGACAATTAAACAGAAGAAAAAAAATTGAGAAGATGAAATGTATTGTTCTTCAAATGGAGTTGATCGAAGAAGACTCAAATGTAGAATTGATAGATGTAATGAACGAAAACGTGAAGATCAAAATAACAATTTTGAAAATCTCCAAAGCAAAGGGTGAATTACAAACTGCGAAATCTTGAAATATTACTGTAGCTTTCTCTTTCTGACCATTAGTACCGTTTCTTAGTTGGGTACTATTCCACTGTACAAACTCCATTCTTTGTTTCTTTCACAAACTGTAAAAATTCTGAGAAGCTCCACCTAAATTAGACTAGAGATACCAATTAATATGTATTCAGATACTTCCTTCCCAGCTGGGTGTTCTCATAATGTGTTAGGAATATAACAAAATGACCAAAATACCCTAATGCTAGCTAGTATGGCCGTAACGTGTATCCGCTACTAGATACTCTTCCAAATGCCTCGACTATGCAAAAGCAGGGCGTATAAGCTTCTTTGAAGATGTAGTTTGCAAAATATATGACGTACTAGTTTCAAGGATCAAATTGAACAAGGAAATACACTTAGGTACTACGAATTTTGGGTCTTATAATTTTTTTAGTTTTATAGTAAGAATACGTCACGGCTTTATTTCTGCCTTTCCGCAGATCGGGCCAAGATAGTCACGATAAGTAAGTATGTGGGGGTGAAACAAGAAAGGGAAGGAGCGATGGTGTTGTTCCAAACAGCGACAATCTTTTGCAATCTCAGTTTCGTAAAGTTTGATGGCATGTGAAAGAGAAATGGCACGGCTTACAGTTCCAGATTCTCTCAAAATGGGATATAAGCAGCTACAGCTACGCTTCTCCGAAAGGAATATATAACATCTTCAAATTTTTTCTGATCAACAAACTCATTGAATGACGCGTGGCAGCCTAATACGTTTATTTGACTTGATTTATCTCACACTTTACGCTAGGATTTTTTTTTCAATTTTTTTTTAATCATGATTCTACTATACTATTATTCATTATTTCTTATTTTATTCAAAGTTTTTGGTCAAATTCTAAATTTTCTCTCAAACCGTATACTTTTTTAGATATTGTATAGATAGTATTTATTTACCTCATGATATGCTGCAAAACCTAATTAATCACGAATTTCTAATTTTATGTACTCTTGTCTCCGATTGTACCTCCTTAAAGGGATAAACTGGCTGACCCTGATATATTAAGTCACAGTTGAAACCCCTATATAACTTAGAGCACTAAGAAGGATCTTTTAAAATTTAACCGTTGAAGGGGTGAAATGTGGGTTTGAAGTTTAATATATCAAGTCAGGAAGCTTGAAATTTTACATAAACATTCTTTATATAATGGTATAAAATGTGTTTTCTAAAGGTCTAAAATAGGAGTTTGCGATATAATTGAAATCCACGCGGATGAAGTTGCGGGGAACAGCTAATTTATTATAAAACAATGAAGAACGAAGTAAAAAGTATTTGAAGGTTTACAAAACTCCAACTAGAAAAAATAATCCATTTTAAGCATTCATTAATTAAAATTCACTGTAAATTTGTTGACCTTAAAAAGGCTGAGGCCTAGTAGTTTGTAGAGGCTACCTGTGGATAAGAACCTCTCTGGTGGTTTGATGGAGACGCTACAGAAAGGAAGAAATTAGAAGGACTTGAGATGTGGTGTTACAAGAAGGATATTAACATTACCGCGTATATAGAAGATTAAAAATGAGGATGTATTAGAAAAAGTAGAACAACTGAGAGCATTATGGAAGTCAATAAAAAATAGGCGAAATGGATTGGTAGGACTTCTTTTATCAAGCATGAAGGGCTAATTGGAGACGTACCTATTAAAAACATAAAAAGGTGTTAATATAGACCTATTAACTATTATTAAAAAATACAACGTGTAATTATACAACACACTACTGAAGTGAAACTTCTTCAAACACATAAACATATATATAGAATATATACAACAATCACAGCTTTTTTGTCATTAGACAATACAAACCGGCCAGTACCACCGCAACCGCTATGTCCTTGCATATTAGGGTAAGGTAGGCTAAATCGTACCATTTTTAAGTAATTCATGGATTTAAATTTTAATCTGTTACATTAAGTGTTAGTAAAAGCATTTTTGAGTAAAAAGAAGTTTATTTTGCTTATAGGCAAAAGAAAACCTAAATATAATACTTACAACATATATAAAACTTAATAAAACTTAAACCCTTCGAGCAGTACGATTTGGCAAACTTATTCGGTAAATCGTACCTCTATGTCTCCAAATCGTACCTAAAACTTGTTTTATGGAAGAAACTAAATATTTATTTGCAATTAACATAAATATATTTTTTTAAAGATTTCCCAGAACCTGCACAGCTTTCATGGACCCACAGCTTGCAATTTTGGCACTGCACTATATCCTCAATAGCAGTATTTTCGCATACTAGGCAATACCAATCTTTACTGTTTAGTTCTATTTGAATTGTTTTTGGTCGAGACGCTTTGCTTATTGAATCTCGAATAGATCTAGCAATAGATACTTTCTCTGGTAGTCTCAAAGACAAAAAGGGATGCCGTTTCATAAAATTGTAAAACCAATTTTTCCGACCTAGTCCTGTTTCTCTGTTGAAAGTATGTGGAATATATCTTTTCAGCAACTTGAAATGTCAGGCGACGAACATATGTTAGGTGTTATCCCAAACAGAGAAGCTTCTAAACAGAGAAACTTCTAATTTTATAAGATGTTGTGCCAATCCTTGTCCAATACTGTTAGCCGGCCGTAATGCATGTTTTTTTCGTTGGCTACTTTGTTTAGTGAACGCAAATGATGGTACTTCCTTTTGTTTGCCACTACAGTTTTATATTATACCTATGTACAACAACAGTCTGATAAATCAAATGCGATATGTGCTATTTTTAAGACAACCGGTATTAATGAGTTTAATATTAAATAACAGACCATTGGGCCCTACAAGAAATGTTTTCAATTCTAATTTAATATAAAAACACATAAACACAAGTATTAGGCCGGTAAATCGTACCGGTACGATTTAACAACGTTTGTCGGTACGATTTATCGGACTTCTACGTTTTGTTTTCTTAGTTAGAACAAAACATTTGTACAGCATATTTTAATCTTCTTTTAGTGTGTGGTTGGCAATAAATTGCTATTAAATCAGTGCACACTAAAATACATCGTGTTGTACTTACCTAGTATTAAATAAAGCCTTAGACACGACAAGGAAATATTACACCAGTAAACTGCCTTTTTCATTATCCACCATATTCGTAAATACAACCGTCATTGCAAAAAACATGACATCTACATTAATTTGTATTGAATAATAGGTTTTAAGTTTGAACACAAGATAGCACAATATGCATCCTAAATATGAAAAGTAACGGTGGTACGATTTAGATTATGGTACGATTTACCCAACCTTACCCTAAGTCTGTAATATCTTCGAAAATATTCATTTAAATTACATACTGTAAAGGGCCATATTGATCTATATTAAATGCACAATGTATTTAAAAGTACTTAAAATCGCTTCGTAAATAAGCCATTATTTCTCGTAAAAAGTAAAGGATAAAAACTGGTTATCGTCGGTTATCCCTAAGAGATAGACATATACCATCGCGGACTTTTTTCAAGACCTTTTTAAGGTGTACAATACCATTTTGATATATCTCGTAGGGTTCAGCCAACGTTTGCAATGTAAGCGCAAAAAATGTGTTTATTTACGACATCACATTACAAACCTCTAAAATTACCAGTGTTTCTCTACTATATTTTGCATGTATTATACATATAAAACCTTCCTCTTGAATTACTCTATCTATTAAAAAAAACGCATTAAAATCCGTTGCGTAGTTTTAAAAATATAAGCATACATAGGGACAGACAGCGAGGGAAATGCGTTGCATGATTTCGTTACGTAGCAACTCGCATGAAACCAACTTACTCTACCGTGCGTAAAGAAGTTTCACTTCAAAAAAAACTCCATTTTTGTAAATGCAGGGAATATCATCGGGTTATTCGTAATTTATAAGAATTAAAGTGAATTGTAATTATATAAAGCAAATGTTTGTGCTTTCACAATTGATTCGCAATTCATTGTTACATATAGATTCCTTTCACGTTTGTACCTATGTGTATACGTAGTTATTCAAATACAAATACGCCGTATTTCGTCCGATCCCTGGAAAACAGGTAGAGTAAAATCTGTTTGCAACAATTCACACATCGACTAATTTCCTTTCAAACATTCGCGTTGGAAAGCCGTGGGCAAAAAACTGGGCTCACTCATCTGCGCTACTGCGATGGGTATGAATAATTTGCAATTTGTCAGCCGCAAGCTAAAGTGACAAATGTTTTCAAATTCTCCCTCTTCACTTTCGTATTGTCTTCAGACAGACGCGTCGCGTACACTAGATAGAAATGTATTATTTACGTGACGTACAACGAATACAGCATTGTAATGTTGTGTATGCACCTACAACAGTGTAAGTGCTCTCGAGCTAACTTCAGGTAACACGAAGAGAATCTGCTACGTGAAGATAGTTAGACGGCTGAAAAATTAGGCCAAGTAGTGCTGCAATATGACAAAAGGATGCTGTTTTTGAGTACGGTGAGAAAATAAAGGAAAAGTGTTCTTCGTCAAGCGACAGCATCTGGGGTCTGTATTAAAAGTTTATTAACGAACGCATTTTGATAAGGAAAATAATGAGTTACACTGAAAGTTTCAACATACTTTCAACAGGTATCTTATGTATGCTGACATAAGATACCTGTTCTTCAACGCCACTATGAAATGTATGCAAATGAATCTTGTTAGCTATAAGAAAAATAAAAAGTAAGTGATTTCATTATCATTTCCAACTTTATTTGTGGTACGTACCTATTCAGACTATAATTCTATGGAAATTTTATTGTATATTTGGAGTCTACGCATATGACTTTATGAATAAATTTTTTCCTTACGATTAAAAACTTATTTTTGATGTGGTTACAGCGTTTTGAAAACCGCCAAGATTCCAAGTGGTTTTAGATAGCGAACACAAAAGTTGTTCACTGTCAAACAAGAAGTTACGTGCTTTTAAAGGGGAAATTAATTAGTGACCTTCAATATGACAGTAGAATAGCTATAAGAATTCTGAACCAAAACTGATATATTTTCTCTCATGGAGGTTCATTTCGTATTTTTGTCCTGCCATACTTTAGATACCCGAGATAAAAATGTTCAGTCTCTCAAAGTCTCTGAAAGCGAAATTCAAGTCTCCGTCTCTCATCGAGTCTCTCTGGTGTCGCTTAGAGAGACTGTCGAGAGACTGTCAAAAAACTGTTTAGCGTCTCTGAATGAGAGACACGAGTCGCTCATAGAGAGATCCTCATTTCGTATCCAGTTTCTGAACGAGAGAATCGAATCTCTAAACGAGAGATACGAATCTCTGAACGAGAGACTCGAATCTCTCAATAAGTGGTGTCTCGATAGACATGGTCAAAAATTCAACATATTTTAGAGATCCCAGCCTTTCTACGAGAGACTCGAGTGTCTCAATTTTTCAGTTTTATTCATTTAGTCTCTCTGTGAGAGACTCGAATCTCTGAATTAACAATTTTATCGTTCGAGTCTCCCATACAGAGACTGTGAGAGATCCATAAAAACAATTACGCAATAACTGAGAGACTGTGAGAGACGCTTTCAGAGACGCTGAAAGACTCTGAAAGACTTTGAGAGACTGGAGAGAGACTGAAAATTTTTATCAAGAGTAGTAGTAGGATCCATGTAAAGCCACCTTACGCAGCGTCTATCTTCATGATGAGCTCCCAGCTATTTATCAGCTGTTGTCAGTCATCTATGTTAGGACATTAGGATTCCTTCACATGAGAGGCTTCGTTCTTCCTTTGGGTGCTTCGCATTCTTCACTTGTTGTTATCCCCTGACCGTTAGGTGCTCCGCAGCAGGCCCGTACACTTGAGCATCAGTCGCCTCCTGGTCATCGTTATCCTTAGGTGCTCCATCAGTACTAACTCCAAGGGCAGGCCTCATTATTCAGCTGTTGCTGATGCCATCAGATTTTGAGCAATATTATTGTTTGTCTGAAAAAAATTGTAGTGGACAGACTTAGGTTGGATCCGAGATAAAGCCGTCGCCGTTGTTAACACATGAGATTTTAATCCCAAATTCATAATATTCTATTTGTGACCTTGACCCGTCGTTAATACATGAGATTTTGATCCCGAATTCATACTATTCTATTTGTGACCTTGGCCTTTATTTCAACGTCAAGTCATCTTGCTAATCACCTTCATCATAAAGTCGTCAGTCGACAGACTGGTTGAACACGCACCTCCACTCTTTCATATCCTGAGCTAATCATTTCCCCAAAACTATAACAACCCACATTCTTAACTATTTGCGAACAGTAACCTAATCTAGCTCTACCTCATCTACTCCTCGTAACTCCTGCTTGTACCATTAATATGTCTCTGACTAGACTTTCAGGCCTGAGAAGGTGTCCTACCAAAGAAGAAGTTATGAGCTTTTGAATGGAAAATGAATTGACCTAGTAGAATAGCTATATAGCTAACGAGCGGGTTTAATAATCAGAAATACCTTAGAACTTGATTTGCTTTTTTATATTTCGAATGATGTTTTTCGCAATAATTTTTGTCTGCTTTACTCTTCACGCGTATCTGTCATTGGTTTCTATTTCATTTCTACAAATGTTTGAACTCAAGATATATCTCTGTATTTACCCCCTACCACTAGTGGGCCATTCTCTTGTTTAGAAGCGTAACCCTCGGTTATTATCCGAACATATTTCTTCATATTTCCGATAATGTTGAAATCTCTTGTCCAACTCTTTAACTGTATCAAGATGTTAACTTTTCATTTGGACGTACCGAACCCTAATAAAGAATGCACAATATACCAAATATAAATGAACTATTATAATAATTTAACGTACAAGTCTTAAACCTTTCCGACGTTTTCAGTTATGGCTAACAAATATTTTTCAACGGAAACAATCTATTTTTAAGTATGAGGAAATTCATATTTTTTTTAAGAGTACTTATTTTCAATACATAAATTAACTTTTAAATTAAAAAAAAAAAATTCGAACATCAAACGTGATACAGTGTGGTATTCTGTAAGCGTAAATGTTTCGTGGTGGTAATTCTGTTGAGTGAAAACCATTTAATTTGAAAGATAAACAAAATTTGAAAATGACAATAGTGGAAACAGGGCAATTAACATAAATCTATGCACATTTTAAGTGGGTGCATGACTTGTGCAATCACAAATAGTGCACTTTAATTATTTTAATTTGCATACATCAAATAAAGCCGAGGCTCACGGAAGGATGCTCTAGACGGTTAAGGAACAAACCCGCTGAAACGATGATATAATTGGATTTTCCGGGATTCATTTTCCCAATAGGAATAATTCTCGAGCCGAAACCACTGAGCTGCACCGCCGTGGAAGAAGGATTTGCCAGCTTACTTTTGATTAGGAAGCCGCGGAAACATTGAAAAAGTGTGCGGTTTCAGAGGAAATCCATCAGGTAATTACAGGCCGCTTTAAGCTTTGTGATACCCGCACCCGTCATCTTACAGTAATAACTAATGCGTGCCGAATCATCATCAACCATCACGCAATTATTTCATACATTACGGTTTTTCTGCGTCTATTCGTATTTTTCAAAGAACAAATTATAATAAACTATAATTAAAATGAAAGGGAGATTGGTAAAACTTCAATCGTTTTATTATTGGCGGAGGCACCAGGCACTTATCTATTATGATGAAGACAAACAGCAATCTTCTAACATGTTTTAGTATTAGGAATTAAATACAGATTTCAAATCAATTTGATTTTCTTCGCTTGTTTGTGAGATAATGTTATAGAAAGAGGATTTTGGAAGATATTTTGGCAAAGAAATAGCTCAAGTATTTTAACAATTTACACAATCTGAATCTTTTTATAGATGAAATGCAATCGACAAATCGTTCATTATCACAGAAATTATCAGACCAGTTTTAAAGGAAATTGAATAAATAATTTATCGATTACTTTTCATCCATAGAAGGTATGGATATGAAGAAAAACATCAAATTTTTCACTTAAACTGCAATTATTTCAGAAATTAGTAATCGTACATAATTTGCTACAAGGACTTTTTTGTAGGAAATTGAATTTCAGATCAAATTGAGTTAAGAAAAAAGTTTTTCAAACTCTTTGAACTTTAGCTCAATTTGAGGAACCTAAGATATCGACTCAAATTTTATTCCCTTGGCAAAGTTTCTTCTTTTAGTATAAAGAACAATATTTCTGATTTTAATTAAAGAAATTAAAAAAAAGGCGGTCCACTCTAACAAACACTATTACCGCTACATTTTAATCTTTTTAATCTCAAAAACAGTACAACTGTAGGGACAAATACGGCCATAAGACTAGTATGCTTAGATTTGTAGATTATATAGCAGTATTAGCATCTAACTCGGAGGAGTTAGAGATAGCTTTAAATAAAACGAAGGCAGTATTGTATGAAAATAAATAAAGGTAAAATAAAAACACTGTTACGCAAGGGAAGAAAAAGAGCGAATATAAAGATAGAAGACGAAAAATTAAGTCAGATAAATCAGGACGGAGGGAGCAGTTGGGATATAATGCAGAGGATAGCACAAGGTTGAGTCGCCTTCAATAAAAAGAAGTCACTTCTATGCTCGCGAACGGTCAATTTAAAATTCTGAAAAGATTGTTAAAGGTGTTTGAAGTGGGACGCTGTACGCATGCGAAAACATGGACGGTAAGCGCGAGGGCAAAAAAAGGTTAGGAGCGAACAGAGAACTCTGTGAAAGTCAGTAAGAAATAGGCGGGATAGGTTAGTAGGACATATTAGGGGTAGAAACAGTAGTTAAGAGGAGTAGAGTTAGACCTACATTTGATTATTGTTCGCAAATGGTTAACGATGTGGGATGTTCTAGTTTTAAGGAAAAGCAAAGGTTGGTTCATGATAAAAAGAGTGAAGGTGCGTGTCCAACCAGTCTTAGGACTGACGACTTTATGATGACGAATTCAATAAACGTCTCTGTAATTTAGAATTATTAAGGTCTTGTTATGCTCGTGGTTTTACTTAAGAGTAATGGTTTAAAATGATTTTCTGTAATTTTTTAAAGTTGCGGAAAGAAAGTAAAGTAAACAATTTGCAAAGCTCACGCAAAGTGTAAAGAGGAAGTTGCTTTCATAGACACAAAAAGTAAGTCTTGTCTTAGACGCGCCTGTTTCCTTCTTTGAACTCGGATTTTCAATCTACAAATACTACTTTAAAGACAATAAAACTCGGAGTGAGATATACTGTCGCGTTTGTTACAAAGATTGCAGTAAAATATAACGTGGAATTGTTTGTAGGTGTTGCTCGAATCTGAATGTAAATGGCGGGCGAACGACTAAAAAGCACCCTATTGAATTCAACAGCTGCCATAAAATAAAAAGTTGGCTGTTTTATTCTGTCTGGATACTTTTGATAGTTGTACAATCGTCTGAATATATTAATATTTAATACGGAAAATAATTCGGTTGGGACACTAAAAGATGAATGATCATCCATAAAAGGAACAGAAAACAGTAAAAGTTTTAGATGTATGAAGCTCTTGCAGATAACTTTACAAAATGCAGTAAACACGGTGATACGGACAAATGTTCTCGATGGTTAACATAAGAATGTCAATTTAATTCTGTTTTTTACTTTACGTGTATAACTTATGGGTAATAATCTACTTGTCCTTTTAATCTTTCTGGATGCTAAACTTAAAAAGGGGTTGATAATGACTCACAACGCAGGGTTCGTTTTATCTCAGTACACCTTTCCCACTATTTGACCAGCGCCGAATTTAGGTGTGGACAACATAAACAATTATCATGACTGAAATAAAAAAATAACGGCTCTAGTCCCTGGCTGGTCATTAGTGATCAAAATCATCGATTCAGCTATGAAGATTTGTACATGGAATGTTCAAAGCCTTTGCATCAAGCTGTTTAATGCACAAACTCAACAATAACATCGAATCTACAAGGTAAATCACGTCAAACAACAAACAAACAATACATTATTCTAAAACAAAGACAGTCAACATATGCACGGCGTAGCTATCATATTACACATAACACCCACTAAAGCAGTTATAAGATTTGTCCCAATTTCTGAGAGAATAATGATAATAAAACTAAAAATGACCCATGTAAAGTTGAATTTAATACAGGCGTATACTCCAACAACACAAGCAGCAGGTGAAGAACCGGAGACTTTTTACTAGCAGATTAACGAGGCCCTAAAAATAGTAAATAACAGAGGGATTACAGTTTTGATGGTCGATTATAATGCGAAAGGAGGCAGCAGAATTTAGTACGTTATTCCAAAGATGCCTCTACGTTAACAGGGAAGTTTATACGTATTTCGTCGATTAAAATAAAACCTTTGATAAGGTCCATTATGTTCAACTAATAAGCATTCTTAAGACAAAACATCTAGATAAAAGAGATCTATGGATTATCAATGATCTGTATTATAATCAAAAAGCTACATATTGACAACCATATGTTACATCAAAAGAAATCGACATACAAAACGGAGTAAGACAGGGGTGCGTTCTATCGTCGATATTGCACAATGAGTACCTACGCTTAAGAAATACTTAAGGAAGCTCTAGGAAACAAAGAAAGTGTGACAACGGTTGGTGGAACACGGGTGAACAACTTGAGATACGCGGACGACACAGTGAGCTTGACGGAGGGTATTTCTCCCCTCTCATTCTTCCACTGACAAATGAGAGTTTAACATATCTACGTTCGCTACGCTACATTCAATATCTTGGGTATTTGATACATAACTACGGAAAGTTTTGTGCTGGTTGTAATCAAATTATGCATGACCGATTATGATACGTATGTAATATAAAAACAAAGGCTTTCACTGCCGGAATCCATAGTAGAATGCAGATTCGGGCTATAGGGCCGTGGTCTAAGTGAACCATTCCGTCCAGACGTTTCGTCAGCTACTGCGGCTGACATCTTCAGTGGTAGTGCTGCGTTGACAACTTGAACGTAGATTGTATCTCGATGTCTCGACAGCGACTGGGGG
>NW_020438995.1:1200362-1208736 GCF_000699045.2 Agrilus planipennis | reverse complement strand
CGCTCACTCTATTTAACGACAACAATGCGGCATTATAAATCATTGAGCAGTACTTTCTAAGTTGCCGAAATAGATAAGAACTGCAGCTGTGTACGTTGTTGAAGAAGACGATCCTGTCCCTCCACCAAGCATCAAACAAGCACTTGATGCAGCGAAACTATTATAAAAATACTTTTTATATAATCAAATTGATCCAGCAGTATCTCAAGATATGAGTAAGATACGTAACAAAATATAGTACAATTAAAATATTGCAAAAAACGTCAGACGAAGATAACAGGCTATACGCAATGTATGAATAATAATTTTCGTGGGCAAAATGTGTACTATATTGGTAAATGCATATTATTATAGAATAGTAAAATAATATCTTTTATTTCTCTCCATTTAACGACCACTCTTTATAACGCCGAAAAATGTTCAGTCTCTTAAGTGTCGTTATATAGAGTTTACACTGTATTTTGTTTTTTAATCTTAACATTTTTTTATGTTACTCAACTTGAATTGCTTCGTTTTAATATTTGGAATGTAACCTAAAACTACTAAATATATGCATAAATATATTAACGCTTTAATAATATAATTTTTTAAAACCAGGTCGAGGCACGCATCCTGGGAATGACTTTATAGAAATAATGTGTGCATCACTAAGCTTAATAATTTTCGAGATCCGAGTGGATTGTATAATGTTGGTGTTCTTCCGTTTAAGTATCATAAAGGCATGAAGTGAGGACCGTATGCAATGCCATTGTGTCCCAGTAACGTGGCCGTTGGTGGGTAGTATGAACTTTTCATTGCGTCAAATGAGTTTTTGAATGGCTCGAGTGCAAAGAGCGCCTGACAGAAAATTGCTCTTCGGGGATATTAAAATGTCGCCTTGTGCGCTCGTTAAATTCCAAAAGTGAAAATTAAACAATTTTAAGGTAGTGAGAAAAGTCGCAGCACAAATACTAATTTTCATTCACTAAATCTTATTGCTTGCCGGTCCTTGACGATGAAACTCCGGCGCCGAGCGGCACATAGCGTCGTTTTGTATCGTTTGTACCTATCAGAATCCGTTCATTTCTAGCTCGATGAGAGATAAATTTTGTTAGAGATGAGAAGTATCTTTGCAGTTGTGAACGGCTTTGAACGTTTTATTTATTCCAATTTTGTTTCAATTTGAGTGCGATGAATTGGGAGATCTTCTCTTTCATTTCCTTCGATTTAAATAAAATACGTATTTCATGAGCAGCTTTAGTTGGGTCAATAATTTATTTGAAGTGCCCATGGTGTGCTAAAAAGAACCAAAGGCGTCGCCAGTCAATGGGCCAGGGAAGGGGCAACATTAAAAATATAAAATAAAAAAAAAGATTAGAATTGTAGTAGGAAAAATAAATACAGTTTGTATCAACCGACGTTTCGCCTTCTAATACGCGACCATTTTAAGGTAGTTTTCTTAGTTATAAATCGCCGATTGAGTTTTCACAAAAAATAAACTTTTACAACCCTTACTGTAGCTCTAATTCTAACAAATAATGAAGATGAGTGGTAAATAGGTAAGTACAATTTGTGAAGTTATGATTGTTTACTATAAAAAAAATATTTTTAGAGCATTAACTTTTTGTGTTTTTTGTCAGTTTTTGAATTTTTTTCTACTGTGCAGATTCCCAAACTGGACCATATAGATCTCTAGGGGTCGACTCCAAATTGCAAATGAATCCATAACAGCAAAATGTAAAAAGTATTTAAGTCGGTTTTTATAGGTACATAAGTATACATATGTATTTAAAAAATGCTAGATTCGTTTTTTTCAACAAAATGGAAAGAAGGTACATGAAGAAGAAATAGAACAAGTCATCTCACACCACTCACTGATATACATGAACACGAGGGTAATGACGTTACCGAAAGCCCCAACTCTTCCGACAATTATGACGATGACGCGCATTTAGGTGATGCCGCCACTGCATTCCATATGTGACCATCATGTCCGCATATTTCAATGTGAATATATTGGTTTCTGCTTCAACTTTTTTTTGTATTTAACTTTGCCAATCGAACGCTAACGTGCGCAATTTATTACTAATCATTACGGACAATGGACCTGTTCAGCTGTTGCGAAGGTCATGAATAGGTGTGTGTGTTTCGTCAGTTGACGTTTGCAATAACGAAGAACTATATAATAACGCGGTTGCCAAACTGGAAACTGTTCTAATTTATTGACGACTCATTAACTGGGCTACTTTTTGTGCATACTTTTTGCATGCCCTACGTTGTGGTGCTATCACGAGATGCATTCTACAGTGCATCCAGATGTTACCTTTTAAATATTCCTGAATACTGATCAGACATATTGTATAATTTGTATTGAAACTATCTTCGTGTTTTCTTACATTATATTAATGCTACAAAAATTGTTAAATCTCACGCAAACTTTTAAGAAGAGTATGGTGCCCTATATTTAAGATAATGATGTTTTTGTCGTAACATGTGCACGGTACCTACAGCCTATTAGTAGAATACGAACGAGTCTGCAGTCGTCCTTACATTGTAGTAAATGGAACGAATACCCCTCAATTTATTTGCAACGTTTCTCCCCTTCGGACGAACGGCGCGTCAACACTCCGATGTAGCTAATGAAAACGAGTGCACACGGCGACTACAAAAAAAAAGGTTAGGTACAAAGGCACGAGCAAATAATAATTTAGCCGATCTGACACAATATGGATACAAAGTACAACGTAGAACTTGTTCGGTAATGATAGTATACGAGGGTGGATTGATAAGTTTCCGGCCTAACCAAGAGATGACGCCACTAGGCCTACCTTGAGGTGACATTCTATAGTACCATCCTTGGATAGCTTGTAGCTATAGTTTCAGCCCGATCTCCTTGCTAGTGTAGGTTTGACAGCACGCTGAACAAGACGCCTCTGTGGTTTTCGTAAAAATGGAAAAGCAGGAAAATCGTGCTGTCATCAAATACTTTTATTTGAAGGGGTTAACGCCGAAGGAAATTAAAAAAGAGATGGACTCAACACTGGGGACATCCTCCCCGTCATATTCAACCGTTAAGCAGTGGGTTTCCGAGTTTAAAAAGGGTCGTGTGAGCACCTCTGATGGGCCTCGCTCAGGACGCCCCGTTGAGGTCACAACTCCAGATATGATCGAAAAAATTCATCAAATAGTGCTGGGAGACCGCAGATTGAAAGTGCGTGAGATAGCTGAGACCTGTAAGATGTCATATGAACGTGTGCAACATATTTTGCACCAACATTTGCATATGGAAAAGCTCTGTGCAAGATGGGTGCCGCGTTTGCTAACAGTCGACCAAAAATTGATTCGAAAAAACATTTCTACCGCAAATTTGTCATTGTATAAGCGTAATCCAAGCGAATTTTTGCGTCGATTCGTAACCGTTGACGAAACGTGGGTCCACCACTACACTCCTGAAACCAAAGAACAGTCTAAACAGTGGATTGGACCAGGGGAACCAACTCCAAAGAAGGCAAAAACAATTTTTTCGGCGAACAAGGTTATGGCTACTGTTTTTTGGGATGCAAGAGGTATTATATACATTGATTACCTTGCAAAGGGTAATACTATCACTGGTCAATACTACGCAGACTTATTGCAACGTTTGAGCCACGAGGTGAAAATTAAACGACCTCATCTGGCGAAGAAAAAAATCTTGTTTCATCACGATAACGCACCAGCGCACACGTCAATCGTTGCGACGGCTAAAATCAACGATCTAAAGTTTGAATTGATGCCGCACCCTCCTTACTCTCCAGACCTAGCCCCGAGTGACTATTTTCTGTTCCCTAATCTCAAAAAATGGCTTGGCGGTAAGAGATTTGCGGACAATGAAGAAGTAATCGAAGCTGTAAATGGTTATTTTGAGGAGCTTGACGAATCAGTCTATAGAGATGGCATTAATAGACTGGAACACCGCTATGAGAAATGTATCAGCCTTGGAGGAGATTATGTTGAGAAATAAAAAAAAAAAATTTTTAAAAACCTTGTTTTTCTTGGTCAGGCCGGAAACTTATCAATCCACCCTCGTACACCGGTGCGCGTACGGCTGGCTTTTGTGATGGTGATTTTTCCTATGGCCATTGTTCATCCCCATTCGATTTACGTATGAGTGGCAGAACGCCGTTTTTAATGTCGAATAGCTGCAGTATTAGGGACCAACACGAGTGATTACTGCAGTAAATTAGAACCGTTTTCAATGGGCTTGCTCACATTCAGTGTAAATTGCATTAAAACGTCTTTTTCTAACGACGAGCGCATGAATACCGTATTTTATCTGCTGTTACCGATTAAATTACAGTTGGCAATAGTCGATTCATGATCACATTTGCTTTGACCAAACACGAAGTGCTTGTTAGATATACATTTCTTCAGCATTGATAGAATTGTTCTTTTAAAAAGTAGATTGGTGAACACCAGTAGCAGTAGTGAGGTTCAGTGCCGCCCTTGGCTAATTAAATCTGGCTACCCCTAGCTACGATTTGAACGTAGAAGTAAAAGTGGGTGACAGTTAGGGCCCCTGTAATTGGATGTCAAAAAATGGCCATTTTTTGCAATTTTTAATATTTTTTGCAAAAAGTTATAAACCGATTAACGATCATAATGTGCTGGAGCGACTCTGATGCCAGATTTTAGGGTAGGTAAAGACAACATGAACTATATGAGTGTTGTCATATTACTTTTCTTCTACACAATTGAACTAAACTTAATCTAACCCAATTCTAACTTAATACGCTATTGAATTGAGTTTATTGAGACCACGAATTTTTAGCTTGTAATCGTAATTCTGTGACACCATTGATTCCGGGCGTGAAAACCTATGCTCTTATAGTGATGGGTGGTAACTCAATATTCAATTCGAGTTACAAGTCGAAATTTAAAAAGAAGATTATGTTTAATCCTTCTCAAGCCTTCTACATATAAAAGCCTACATTTTTCTTTTAATGGAATCGTCATCAAGTATTCGGTCCGAAGACTGGTTGGACCTCACGCCTCTACTTTTTCCTCTCTTGAGTCAGTCGTCGCATTTTTTGAAAACTAGAGCGACCTACAGCTTGACAAGAATAGAAAGAAGTTTCAGTTAGCAACGTTTATGGGCATAAAAAAAAACAAAGAAAATATTCGGAGTATGAAAGACCACAGAATAAGGAAGATTTCTCGCACATATCTTCTAAACATTGAATTTTTAACTAAATTGTCGACTGCTTTGAAATAACTGAATACAAATAAAAAAATCATTGCAGCTCGTAGTGACAGTAAAACCAATAACAAAAGCAAAAACGATAAAAACAGACAAATAACAAGAACTATCAGGAGCAACTATGGTACCCCCGAATATTACCTCGCTAAACTAGCGGTCGGGGAACTTTTTTAATCATTACCCCAAAATATTTTTGTGTAAGTTGATATTACCTCATGGCGAAGAGCAAAAAAAACGAAATCGCCTATTTTTAGCATCTTTCATATTAAAGCCCCCATGATAATTTTGAAAAGAAAACAATAACTAAAAATTTAATTTAGACATCATTTATTCAATTTATCAATGTAATACCTTGTAATACATAACGGTAATACATAATNGCTACTGCGGCTGACATCTTCAGTGATAGTGCTGCGTTGACAACTTGAACGTAGATTGTATCTCGATGTCTCGACAGCGACTGGGGGCGACGCAGCACTACCACTGAAGATGTCAGCCGCAGTAGCTGACGAAACGTCTGGACGGAATGGTTCACTTAGACCACGGCCCTATAGCCCGAATCTGCATTCTCATATACGTATGTAAATTCTAAAATTATTATTTTTCCTTTCTCCATATTTTCTTATACATACACGTACTGTAATCAGGCTACGCAAAATCGGTTAAACACAATTTATTTGCAGACAATTTATTTGGATTGGCAAACAGGTCGTGAGGTATGGGATAAAATATTCCCGTCGAGCCAGACCAATCGTTTAAAAAAGATTAGCTGCGATCGATGCCATTTATTTAGCTTACTTTTTTGCTTTTTCTCGGGGAGAAAGTCGTAATGGATCTTCTCTTTATCGAGATTAGTGTTCACTGGTAGCCTTTACCTTATCGGAATCAGAAAAACCGAAGACCCAAGGGGTCTTATCTTTCATATACTTATGTATATGTATACATATGTGTATGATTGTATGTACATATTTACTCATATACTATAAAGATAGGGAGGCCGGTGGCATATGGAATGTTTTCGAAATACGAAATTTAATTTACTTGTACAGCATACAGCGTTCGTTTATTTTGCTTTCAGGAAACTCAAAGAAAATTAGTTATTGGTTTACTTTGAGGAATACAAAACTTTTTTAATATCATGTAATGATGTGTCTATAAAAGTTGAGATACAGAAATGAAAAGTTCATTTTTAAATTATTATAAAAACTGAATGATTAGGACACGGCTCTGTATGGTTGCGAAACGTGGACGGTAGGCGGTGTGGAAATTAAAGTTAGAAGCCTTTTAGATGGGTTATTAATAAGGAAAGAGAGGGGTGAGATGGTAGGACACCTACTGAGACATGACGAGCAGAGACATATTAAAAGCAGAAGCAATAGTATAGAGAGGCAGAGGAGAGCTACCTTGGTAAATAGAGTTAAAGGATGTTCTATTTTTAGGGAAATATAAACAAAGATCGTCTTAGGACAGGAAGGAGTGGAGGTGCAGGTCCAATCAGTTTTCGGACTGACAACTCTATGATGATATCCAGTTTTATTATTTCAATTATTTTTCAAATTTTTATTAACGAATCTCCCTTAAAATTTGTTAAGTAGTTCTTAGATTGTAGACAAAAGACTATTTCTCATTATTGTTGACAATTAATGGAAAGAAGACAATCGGTAAAAGCAACATCAAAATAAACCCAGCGGTTTAGTAATTCATAATAACATACAACAAATGCCTCTCATCATCATAAGGTCATCAGTCCTTAGACTGGTTGGACACGTACCTCCACTCTTTCCTATCCTGAGCTAAATTTCGCATTTCCCTAAAACTAGAACAGCCCATATCCTTAACTATTTGCGAAGAGTAATCTAATCTGTCTCTGACTAGACCTTCATGCCTGAGAAGGTGTCCTACCAACCTATCTCGCCTATTTTTTATTGACTTCCATAGAGTCCTCTGTTCTCCTATTCTTTCCAATACCTCTTCATTTCTAACCTTTTCTACCCACGATATCCTCATCATCCGCCTATAACACCACATTTCGAACGCTTCTAACCTTTTCTTTTCCGCCGCTCCCACTGTCCATGTTTCGCACCCGTACAACGCCGTGCTCCAAACATACACCTTTAACAACCTTTTTCGAATTTCTAAATTAACCGTTCGCGAGCATAGAAGTGACTTCTTTTTATTAAAAGCGACACGACCCTGCGCTATCCTCTGCTTTATATCCCTACTACTCCTTCCATCCTCACTTATCTGACTTCCTAGGTATCTAAAATTAGCTACTTCTTCTAATTTTTCGTCTCCTATCTTTATATTCGCTCTTTCCCTACTTTTTCTTCCCTTGCATACCAGTATTTTAGTTTTACTTTTATTTATTTTCATACAGTACTGATCTGTCAGTACCGCTTCCATTTTATTTAACTAGAGACTATTATTTATTTTATAGTAATATGCACTGCTGCAGAAATCTTTCAGGCAATGACTCGATTGTACGGGATCAATGGTTAAACCAAATTAAGGGTATATATAGATACTCAGTCAAAACCACAAAGAGGACTGAAGCTTAAATCAAAATCAAGAAATTTCCAGTTTTAGTTTTTAGTTTTGCTTGGTTTTTCATCAGTAAAAATTAAATTTTTATGCAGTTTTAGAGTTCCATGTCCGAAATGTAAAATGGAACCTTGTTGCTGTGGCAACGCTGTTCTTCTGTCAAAGGCTTCCACCTTATCCACATAAATTCACACATATTATGTAAATCCTTGGCTCAGATACAAAAATTGTATTTGAAGTTATAAAAAGCTTCATTTGAACACATACACAGAATAAGTGGGTGAAACATGTTGTTTAAATTGATACTATGTATAATTTCAATGCGCAAGTCCGGCACTTAACTACAGTGTAAACTCTTTATAACGTCACTCGATTTAACGACAAACTTCTTAAAACGTCGAAATTACTTGACTTTGGTTGGTTTACATTGTTTTCCATACAATATTACACTCTATATAGCGTCACGCTCACTCTATTTAACGACAACAACGCGGCATTATAAATCATTAAGCAGTACTTTCTAAGTTGCCGAAATAGATAAGAACTGCAGCTGTGTACGTTGTTGAAGAAGACGATCCTGTCCCTCCACCAAGCATCAAACAAGCACTTGATGCAGCG